>NW_010332820.1:75356-93059 GCF_000700745.2 Antrostomus carolinensis | reverse complement strand
CTACACAGGGCTAAACTCACAGTGAGGAGTACAGGTCTTGCTTTTAAGTTCCTCTGGTGAGAACTATATTCCTGATGGTTAACGTGAGAGATATCCCTAGGTGTCTGTTTTTCAAACTGGTGTTAATGTGAGCCTTTTAAAATTACTTTTCAGTGACTTTGCTCAGAAGTTGTTTCTTTTGAATAGTGATGGTATAGCCTTTCTTCACTGTAAAACATGGGCCTCTGGGACATCTGGTACGTTTTAGTCAGGCTCAAATTATTGTCTTGTTTCTAGTGAGTCTTGTGTAGCGATTAAATCTTAGGAGAAAAGAAATATATAAAGAACAAAAATTCTTAAAGAGTGATGGGTTAGCTCAGCAAAAATACTTTTTCTACTTAAAGGGAATGGGGCCTTGAATGGTACCTCTGTCTGGATTCACAACAGGTCTTTGTTGGAGTATCAAAGGAAGTGGAGATAATACTGGTTTTGTAACATCGTAATGCTTTACCACTTCATTTTCTGAAATCATACTTCCATGATGTTATTTTATTTTACTAACAGGATCTTGAAAACCAGTCAGACATTAAATAAGAGGTAACATGAGGTTAGGATTTCTCCTTATTGTGCATAGGAGTTGGTATTACAGTTGAAGTTATAACAACATTGAGCAAGGAAAATACAAGGCAGGAATGTTTGGAGTTGTACCAAGGCCAGGTGCCACAAACACAAGCTGCAGGATCACTGCACCTCTTGGTCTATGGTTCAGGGAGCAATTACAGCAGTGCCAGCCATCTGCTGAACTGTTCCTCTTCAGGCATTGCTCCCTCACTTGACAAATTGGTAAGAAGAAAAAAACCAAAACCTTTGAAGAATCTGTGATTTGTAACCTCTGAGAGTGATTTACACAATAAGCAGGAATTTGATCTTTTCCAGGCAATGACCCCAAACATGCAGGAGTGGTAGTCACTGAGAACTAACTTAGCACTTGAATGAAACCTGGAAGAGTAAGTAATAATCCATTTGTTTTTAGGAAGGATGTTACATTTGTGTGATCTGAAAACAACAGTGATAATAAATAACTCATTTTTCTTTAAACATATCACCAAAACATCACCTCATTGATCTGAGTGAAACAAGGTCAGATACCAATGAAACTGCTTAGTAACCCTTATGTGAAGTGTAAAATTTGGACAGGAATAAATTTATAAGATTATCATGAAGAGAGAGGAAACAAAGGATCAATTAAGTCTGAAAGCTGATACCATAGCACATTCTTATAGCAGCTGGTGGTGGATCTGGTGGTGCATTACTTGCTGTGGACCTTCAGATGGACAAAGGTGGGTGGTGGTATAGTTATTGCTGTTACTGCTTTAATTCAGAATGAGCAAAGATGAATGTAAGGGTTGACCTATACAGTCCTGCAATCACTATCTCAGTAAGCCAGTGAAAATGTCATCAAAACAGCCAGGGTGTTTAGATAAATTGGGAGAGATCTAAGTCTGAGCTGTACTGTTCCCGGAGTGCTGCTTCGATAAATACACTTCCCAGCTTTTGGATCTACCACTGTAGTCTTAGTTCTAAGGACCACAGTCCTAGAATGTAATTAAAACCCCCAATACTTAATGAAAAACGAATCTATGAAGAAAAAAAACCCAAATCCTCTTATATAAATATGCAATTCAAATTTAGGGATTTTTTTCAATGTATTAGATATAAAATACTCAACCCCTTTGCCTCCTTCCTCTTCATAAGAAAATTGCTAAAGGGTGGGGGAAAGGTTCCTTGCAAACTAGAGGCAAAATTATTTTGCTTTACTCTAACAAACCATGCTCACTTAGCAGAAACACAAATGCCAATTTTTTTTTTCCAAAGTTGTGAATATTTCCTCTACTTTGAATTCAGTCTTAGGACTTATGAATTGTCTTGAATGCAAAGCAAGATGAAAAATAATTTAGGGATTGACACCTGAATTTCAAATGTCCTCCTTATCCATTTCTTTATAGCCTCACTTTTTCCCTCTTGTCCTTGCTTCAAAGACAAGCCAAACTCACAGTTTTGCTTGCTTTTGTTTTGAGACCTGTTAAACTCCCTTGGTTTTTCCTGTGGTTTTCTATTGGATTCTAAGCTGGCTTCAGTTTGTGGTTCAGAGCCCACAGGTGGCCTGGGGATTACAGATGCCTTGCCACCAGAACAAAGGAAACTATTTTGTGAACTCTGACAAAGCTAAACCCTTCTTCACATTTCCAGTCAAGAGAGTTTATAACTAGTTCCTTGAAATAGGGAATTACAAATCTTACTTTCAGTGTGAAAACAGAGAAAAATTTTTTTCTTTGTACTATGGAGTGATTTTCTCTTTTCTTCCCTCTTCCTATTCCCCATATAACCACTGCTACCTCCTGTAGAAAGTTGGAAATTGACTCCCTTGAAAAATGAATCATTTGGAAACCTTTCAGAAAAGACAAACTAATAAAAGACCACATTCAGAATCATGGGCTTATTTCCTTTACATAGGAAAAGTTAGCTGTCTGCAGTTGGCCAGGTTCATTTGGGTTCCAATATTCTCTACTTTATATACAACTGCTCTTACCTGGCCTCACAATACTGAGATCACCACTGCCAGCCCTCCAGCATCTTCCTCATCCACCTGGAAGGTGCTTCCTTTCCACTCCTTCCAGCCACTGATTCTGACAACAAAACCCAGGTTACCAACTTTGCTATTGTTATCTATTTTTCTTGTGTTCCAGCTTACCTCATTAAATGGTCCTATAACCTTTCCTGCCAGTCTGCAAACTGCTGGGTGCACTGACCTCCCCCAGCAAGCTCCATTACCATGTACTGAAAACAAAAGTGGACCTGCCTTTTTGTAATTCGTAGGCCATGTGTTTAGCTTTTAAAATGAGAAAAGCAATAAATGTAGGATTCATGTTAATCAGTCTCCACACCTTTCCAGAAAAAAAAAAAAAAAAGAAAAAAAGAGAAAAAGACCCTTTCCAGGAACAATCTAAGTGCAACTCATCAAGGAGAGCCCTTGTGGGCACAAAGGTCCTGAAAACACTTGGAAAGAAAGAACAGTGATCTGCATGGTGGCCAGCACCTTAATATTCCTGTCTGTTTACCCAGGTGGTAAAAACAAGTGACCATTGACTGCTTTGTGATCCCCTTCCTGAGTTCTCCCTCAAGCTGTCATCTTCTTGAGAGCCTTTTCATGCCCCAGGCCCCACAAGGGAGGGAATATGCATGTTCCCATGTGCCAGTGAAACCAAATGCATGTTTTTCTGCAAACTACGGTTCAAATTACAAGGTTTTTTTTCTGTGTAGGAAAATTAACAGGTTGATCTACTAATTCCTACATAGAATGAACGTGGTCAATTCCATGGCAATCTTCTGGTTAAAACAAATGGAATGTATCTTTTTAGGAAACTCTGTCTCATAGCAGCTGAGTTGTCAGAAAAATGGTATCCATGGGATTCTCCAAGAAAAAGTCAGCACAGACCCATCACCTGCTCAGAGGACTGAGTGATGAAATCCATGCCGTCCTGGGGAACAACTTGCCAAGCACAAGGAGGAATGGTTCACGTCTTCTACAAACTTGGCTCACAGACTTCTGCCTCAAAATTGGGATAAACAGGCAGATCAAACTGCTGTTTCTTTTAGCGCATGACTGAAATTTAACTGTTATCCCAAACTAAATAGATTAAAGGAAGGCTGCTGTTTCGTTCACTGGAATTCCTGCAGAAGTTGCCCTTTTCTGGATCACCAGGCATAGCACTGACATGAGTGGCTGGTCAAGAAGCATTCATAAAGCTTTCAGGTCTGTTGCTGTTGGCTTAGTGAGGGCTTTCTTCATCTTCAGTCTGAATGGATTTATCGTCTTGGTCATGGAGTGTGAACAAAAGTGATAGTGGTCACCAGGCACTTAGTTTTCTCAATTCTAATTGTAACTAATTAAAAGAATACTGTATTTTTAGGTCGTGGTTCCAGGAAGCATTTTAAATAGAAGTAGCCTCCAGCACTGTTCAAAATACAATCTAAATAATACAAGATTGTTAGCAGAAAATACAGCACTTTTAAATAACACCAAGTAATGGACAACTATTCAAAGTCATTATTCTTGATTAGCCAGGATCATTATTACTGAGCACATATGACCTTATTTGCACTCAGTAATACTTGGAGTCATTCAGGAAAATTAAATAATCATTACTGATTAATTACTATTGATTATTCTGGATGGTTGTATCCATATTTTGTGGATTTTCAGTGCTGTATTAGGAAGCATTAGAACTTTCTGAATAAGTTCTTTTTTTCCTTGCTTCAAAAAAGGTAACCCTTTTGAAAAGCAAGTAGTTTGTGAGAAAGTTGACTTAGATTCCCTACATCATATAAGTATATCTGAAAAACCCACCCCAAAAGATGTATTTTTATTTCTTTTTTCAGTCCAGAGAACTTTTGTTTCAGGTAAAATAATGCATTTTGTACTGTTTGCGAGATGAGACGTTTTTATAGCCCCTCAACTGAAACACATCATGGCAGTGTGCAAAGAGCCTTTCCACTCTGAGGTGAGGGACAGAGAAAATATCTACTGATTTTATTACATAAATGTACAGGTGACATTTTGAAGAGAAGGGAGTAGGAAGGGGGAGGTCTGTGGTTCTTCTGAGTACATAACAGTAACAATGCTGAAAATGGGAGGTTTCTGAAGATTGCCTGTTTTTTGCCTTGCAAATACCTCTTTCCACAAACACTTGCTCATATCACACCCTTGATGAGAAGCCATTTGCAGTGTTTTGTCAGTGCTTGTTTAGCATGAAGCTAAGTGCCCTGATGAAGTGTCCCTATAGACCTTTTTATTTTCTTCCTAACTGCAGGCTTACTTGACAGAGTGACATGTTGAAATGTTGTGTAAGAAAAGATGTGTTAGGGAGTGTGTGGCTTTTTGGAGGTTGTTTAGTTTGTTTATTTGTTTAATTAAAAGTATTGTCATGTGTCTAATTGGAGGGAGGAAGCAACCAGTATCATTAGAGTCAGGGTTTGACTGATGGATCACTTTCCAGATGCACAGGGCAGTTTGTCTGCTGTGCCACCCTCTTGCCTCAGCTAAACCAGTTTGCAGCAGAGCTGGGATGCAAGAGGCAATGGCAAAGCAGCAAAATCTCCGAAAGACATTTCCACAACTCCCTTTGATGGGAGTAACCACCCAGCACGTTGGTTTTATTCCAGGCTTTTTTGGTTGTGGCACAGTCAATTAAAATGACAAAATCATGCATGATGGGAGGAAGAGCCTCATTATATTGTCACTTGTACTTTGTAGTTTGCTTTTAAAGGACTCTGTTTGCCATCACACCTAATGAAGGGCAGAAGCTGACAGTCTGGGTGGCAACGATCCTGTGCAAAGTGTGAATGCTTCACAGTAACACCATGACAAACACCAGCTTGGGTTTTTTTCTTGCATGTCTGATAGCTCTGTTAAAGATGCAAGTCTGAAGGAATTTAATTTAATCCTGTTTTCATGGTTGTGAGGCATGGGAGCTGAGCTGCTTGCATTTATTCTACCCTGATATTACGAAAAACTATGTGTAGCTTGCAATCCGCTCGCCTGGATTTAGCTCTGTTGGGGTTCTTTGGTGACAGAGCAGGCAATGGTTTAAAGTGCTACGGGAATTACATTTTTCAAGATATGAAGGCCAAAATGTATCTGTGTAGCCACCAGCCTGACTTCTCGTGTATCTGTGCTGGCTGCCCGTGCCCAGTGGCCGCAGGGCCCCTCAGAGCTCTGAGGGGCTGCCCCGGGCCGGACACCATCAGTTCCAGCCGGTTCCAGCCGCCCCAGCGCAGGGCACAGCTGAGCCCCTCAGCCTGGCTGGCAGCGCCTCAGGGAAGGGATGTTGGGGAAAGGGCCAAATGCTGCCAGGTGGTGAGGGGAAAAGTGTGAGAAACAGTCCTGAGACAGCGAGGGCTGGGCGGGAAGAGGGAGGAGACACTCCAGGCTCTGAGCAGAAGCTCTGCTGTGGCCATGGAGGGACCCCGGGGAGCTGGTGTTACTGACAGGAGCTGTGGCCATGGAGGGCCCAGGTGGGAGTAGGCGAACATGTGAGGAGGAAGGAGCGGCAGAGGAGCTGTTATGGATGGACCACAACCCCCATCCCCACCGCCACTTGGGAAGGGAGAGGCAGAGGAGTGAAAAAAGGGGCCTATGTTTTAACTTTTTTGCCTTTCTCACCATGCAAACTATTTTATTTGCAATTAATTAAAATAATTTTTTCTGAGTTGAATCTATTTTGCACATGTTGCTAACTGGTTAGTGATGTTCTTGTCTTTACCTCTACCCATGAGCTTTTAAATCTTATTTTCTTCTTCCCATCCTGTTGAGGAGTGAGAGAGCAGCTGGGTGGGTGGCTGCCAGCCAGTCTAGGTTGACCCACCACAATATCACATGTTGTAGGATTTTATATAGCAGTTCCTTCAGAGGGAGGAATTCTTCCTGTATGGTGTGCTTTTGCATCCAGCACATAACCCTTCTTCTCAAATGTATAGCACTGCATACTGGAGTCAAATCTCATGAAGATGGAAGAGAAAGTGGGAGAGGATGAGTGTGTGTGACACAAAGAAAATGGGACAGTGCATCCTGACCAATATTTGAGATGCCAACAGGTTCCTGTGTTTGTAGGCTTGCAAGCACGAAAGAGCTGCTGTGCTGCTTGTCAGTAAAGTTTCTACAGTGTTCTTCATAATAAATAAGAAATGAGTTTCTAGTAATTCCTCTGTGTTGGAAGTGCACAGTATGACAGTCACTATTTGAATATGTCCCTGAAGTGTTTGTGAAGAGGAGAGCTTAACTGTGCTGAAACAAATATGGTAAAAAGAAGGTAGGATAAATGAAAACATCTTTCTGTCCCTGCAGAAACTCAACGTATTGCATGAAGGTGTCTATGTCCTTGACGGTAGCTGAGAATGAATCTGGGCTTTGCTACAACAGCAAGATCAGATATCTGGAAAAATCAGAAGTCACTAAGAGAAAGATAATCTCCTGTCCTGATATTGAGGATTACAAAACAGCTGGTCAAGAGCCAGATGTGGTTTGGTACAAGGTAACTATTGCTTTCTTTTTGCTATTGTGCTGAAACTAAACAAAACTTTCACTGTTTTTAGTCTGAGGCATAGAAATTGCCTTTTCTGAGCCTGCAGTGCTTTGTGACTGGTCTGGAGGATGCTCTCCCAGTATTACAGAAGTAATACTAAAATATAGGCAAAACTGCCCAGCATAGTCATTGTCCAACAGAAATCAGCATCAATGAGGATGTTCTGTGCAGGAGGTCACATGATTTCTCTAACAGCAATACCATGTTCACAAACCACTGTGCCTCTGTACTAGTTTCCACCTTGAGGTGGGATGTCTCCTTACCTGATACTGTAGTAGAAACAAAGGGAGGCAACCTACAACAAAGCCAAATATGTACCAACACCACTAGCTTCAGTAGTGTTACCCAATTAATTTTTATGGAGTCTATTGGGTAATTTCATCAGGGTTTGTTAATTTTTACCAGAGTCTGCTGGATAATTTAACAGAGATGCATTTACTTTTGCTAAGGTTCATTGAGGAATTTTACTGAGGTCTGGTAATTTTAATTAAAGTCTGTTAGATACTTTTATTACTCAGCAGGTAACTTGGCTGGCTGTACCTTCTCCAAGGCCTGTCAAGTATTGCACACCACTTTCAGCAGCAGATGTATTGGTGATGTGTTTCTGTAGCTCCCCAAGAAAACAAGACAATTACTAAAATACGGGTTGTCAGGCAGACATCAGGTACCAAGACCCTAGCAAAGTCTGGCAAATTTTACCTGTTGTCTGGACTTGGACTGAAGTCTGATGCTTGAAAAGCCCTTGGATATGAGCTTCTGCAAGAAACAATGAAGAAGAACAAAGAGCTGAGAGTCAAGAACAAGAAATAGGCAAGAGGAAGAGCTCAGTGGGGTCCATGGAAAAGAGTTTGAATTGTAGAGATAAAAGCAGAATGAGTTAAGGACAAACTTGTTTGAGGTAATGAAGAGAGGAATGCACAAACTAGTTAAATCCTAAATTTTGAGTGCTTTATGTGCCAACCTTAATAACATTCCTTAGAAACAGTTATTTTGTGTGAAATAAGTAATACATGCAGATCTGCAGATTTTTTTCCTTCTTAGTAGGCTGCATCAGAAAAGAGCAATTATAAAAGTTGTCATCTATTTTTATTTTTTACGGAAATCTCACGTGTTCTATCTTATAGTAAAAAAATATGTGCCATAACCCACTGTTAGTATAAACAAAGTTTTGCTTTCAGCCATTGAAACAGTTTCTCTCAACATGTTGGTGGATACCTTCTGTGCTGTTCATACATAAAAGAAATGTATTCAGTCTGAAATCTTGGAGAAAAGAGGGTACCAAAGAGCAACTGTTTCTTGCCCTATCTACCTAGGTATTACTGAACACCAGATCAATGAAACGCGTGTAACAAAAAGCAGATCCCTTCTCCCAAAGAATAGTGTAAAGTGATATTTCGCTTTAGGACCTGACCCTCGCTTGCTGAAGAAGGCATCTGTTTCCAGTCATAGCACACTGGATCCTCGAGTTTTTCCCCCTCTACCTTTGTGATTGAGTTTGATGTGTACATGAAGGTGTAATCAGCCATCTTGTGTAAATCTGCTCCAGAGGCAGATTTTTATTATGCTAAAATTTTCACCCAAGGGGAGAACGTAAGTTGTCCAAAATAGAACAATAAGTAAATAAATATGAGGAAGTCCTCAGGATTCTTTCTTTACGACTTTGGCTGAGAAGAGAAATCCTTGTGCTTATGAGAACCTGCCAGTTCGCTGGTAGTTAGGGAGTTTGGACTTGTGACCAATGAAATACGGGACAGGGCAGTAATGGTGCAAGTCCACCATGTGCAGGACTCGCCCTGCCTTCCAGAAAGCTTCTCTATGTAGAGGGATTAATGAATCTGAGCCAATAATTGCATCAATTTACAGGGAGTTAAGTGTAATTCAAACATGCTCTTAAAAGAATTATGCCTGAATAGATTTCCTGATGCACACCCGATAAGTAATAAAGCATTTGCTATGAGGATTTCTTTTAACAGTAGTATGAACTTCACTTCTGTCTAGAATTACACTGCATGAAATATTTATTTTTAAAGATTTCCCCAATTAATGCCATTGATATACACACAGCACTGTTACGCCTCTTGGAACTGTTTTGACAAGAAGTATAAGGATTTTTTAGAAATAAATGTATGTGTCAACGCATGATTGAATGAATGGGATTTAACAGTAAGAGTAGTTTCATGAAAAATCAATTGGCACAGGAAAAAGCTATATTACAATGTGGAGTCTTAATCTGTTTCCACCATCTCTTTTCTACACCTGGGTTGAAGAAACGGCTGTGAAAACAATCAAAATGTCAGGTGGAGGACAGGTAGTTTTTATCTACTCTATAAAAAATAGAGTTGTTGAGGTGCTGCCACTTAAATTTCAAGGAAGAGAAAAAGAAGCATAATAGTGCACAACTTAATTATTGGGGGAGGAAAACCCAAAGTATTTAAGATGTCTAAGGAGAATAAATAGGCTAGAAAAAATAAAATTCCAGATTCTTCTAGTAGGTGACCATGGTGCAAAAGCAGAAAGAGCAATTAATTGGTTAAACAAGCAACAGTCATACAATTGAGCACTTAACCTTTTTAGAGTAATTAATAGACCTCTGACAGTAAAATCTAGATTGTATCCACATTATGAAGACTAGTTAGATATTTTTTTATTGGTTTGTTTCTCATCATTTTTGTTGCTTAAAATACAAATTGTTCTGATTTTCCAGCTTCAACCTTTTTTTATTTGTAGTTTTGTGGATTGAACTAGTCTGTGAATAACAGGCAGAATAAAACAGGCATTTTCAACGTATGTTTAGAAAGCCTGCATGGTCAGTAGAAGAAAAATTAATTAGTTAAACTTTGTGAAAAAGAGGCGTATAAATCATTTTTGATATGAAGTGTTTTAAGTAGATACAAACAGAAACAATTAGAAAATCAATGGTACAATTCCAGCAGAACAATTCCTCCCTGTAAAATCACAATATTGTTTGTGCTAAATCATTAATCACTGTAGTAGTAAAAATGTTGCCCTTCTTATTACAAACGTGTAACGTATAAAAATATAAAGCGTATGAAAATATATCTTCAATCTCTTTGCTCCCATACTTCTTAAATTAAATAGAGAATATAAAACTGGTAGAGGGTCTTTCAGTGCTGCACTGAAAGGGTGTGTATCTGAAATATGCTTACTCGGTATATCCTGGCAATTATATCCTTCTAAATTAGAATTGAATAGAACTGAATCATATTCTTTGACCAGTGTTCAGGTTTAGTTACTCCAAATTGATGCACCTTTAAACAGGACTAGAAAACTGACTGCAAAATAGAAAGGATTTAATAGCATTTTCTGTCTCAAATCTGTGTCCTGCATAAGTCTCAGCAATGTCAGTGTAATTTAGTAACAAAAATAAGCTCTGATTCTTCTTGGCACAGCAGCTGGGATCTGGATTCTGATCATTCTCTGTTATCAGTGGTAACTAAAGTTCACATGCAAGACAAGATTATACTTTCCTTACATGTGTACTTTGGCAACAGAAAGATAACCTAAAGACTCTGTTACCTGGAGTAGAACTGCACAGTTTCAGAATTCAGAATCTGACCACATTGTAACTGAATTTGGTTTCCTAGGGATAGGAATAAATGCTTCAGTGCTCTATTTTCAAGTGCAAGGCAAAAAGCTCACAGTCCCATCTTTTTATTTCTTTATTACTATCCTTTCATTTAGAAACTGACATTGTGGATTTGGAATGTGTATGGAGTCCTGTGAAAAAAATGTTTGTATCATTCTGATCTCTTGCTGTCATGCAATATATTTGTGTGTCAATATGTTTGGTTGTTTTCTTAAGAGAAAGCTGTGTTCTGTTTTGTTTGCTGTATTTCTGACACTGTTGCTAGAGCTGGGCAGAAAATGGGGCACAGGTCTGGGCTATTTACACAAATTTCTGAAGTTGCTGAGCCTGATGTAACTGATGTGAGATTGGTAGTTGCAGTATAAGAGCTTATTTCATGTTGCCACCTTGAGAGATGGAATAGAGGGGCATTAAAGGTACTCAAGCCCTGTGTTGCTTTGTGTGCTCTGGCTACAGAATTAGCCAGAGCCTCCAGAGCTGTCGGGAGTACTGACTGTGTTAGAGAACTGAGAAAAGTGTGATCTTGTTTGGAGGCAGAACGGGCTTGATATTAAAGTTATCGAGAGACAATAAATATATAATCTTAAGGTACCATTTTAAAGAGACAATGGTCAGTTTGTGCCTATGCTTTTAGTTCAGAGCACTCCAAGAGCTGTTCAATCATGAGTACCATTATTGTGGAAGGTGACTGAGCTGGCTGCAAGGATACAGTATGATAGAAAGGGGAGTCTCTTCTTGCACTGTGTCACACACTATACAGAAGGACTCAAACGTTCCAGTAGGACCACAGTTCATAGTCACGCGACAAAATCTATCAGATAACAGCTAAAGTCTACCTGGGGAAGCCAGAGAGAGTTGCAGGCCATCAGTATCACATACTCCATCAAAGGGTGCATGCAGGGGTGATGCTACAAAGAGCTCAGTGACAGGAAAAGCCTGAATCAAAGCTCATCAGGTGCCAGAGGAGCCAGTGATGAGAAACAAGACCATAAGGAAACCAGGCTTCCTGAATTTTCTTGCTCACAAAACTGCTGTTGTTCTTCCTGTTTTCTTCTGTTGGTAAATGGTTCTAGCCTGAGACTGTGTAAAGTTTGCCTTCAGGCTAACTCTTAACAGATATTGCCCTTACTCCCTTCAAGCAGAGATGTATTTTAATGGTCCATCCTAAAGTAGAGGTCTTGGCAGTTGTTCATAATGAAAAAAAGAAGATACTTAACCATTGCTTCAGGGTACCACATATTAAACATGGCCCATGTGGTACAGGGGGAATTACTGAACCTTAAAAACATTTCTGTCTTCAAATTAATTCCAGTTTCAGATCTCTGTGCTTTCTGAAATTATATTTAAATTTGAATTGCAAAATATCTTGAGATGATTGTTTACTTATATATAATACTAAAAATCTGATCAAGCAACACTGATTTATGTCATACAAGCTGGGTAATTTTGGCAATGGATATATTTTTTTTCTGCAGGAATGTAAGCCAAAAATCTGGAGAAACATTGTAATTCAGAAGGGAAATACTCTCTTAATACAAGAGGTCCAGGAAGAAGATGGAGGAAACTATACTTGTGAACTAAAGTTTGAAGGCAAACTTATACGAAGAACAGTTGAATTGAAGGTTACTGGTAAGAATCTTCATTCTATACCAATAGAAAAAAATAAAGTTTTAAAATAATAAGGAAAAATGGGTTTCACATGTCAGTGATCTATTTGATAGAAATAAGTCTAAACCAACTGCCAATAGTCAAGCAGTCCCAAACTAGGAGAAATTTATACCAATATCTTATAAAATTACACAGAAGACTTCCACATTCTGCTCTGTTCAAAACCTGGAAATTCTGGTTATAAAGCAAAAGATAGAGCAGACCTAAGTCCTCCCTATACACTGGAAGTAATTCAGACTCCAGTTTTGTTTTGAGTGCTAAACAGAGAAAAAGTTAACCGAAGCTGTCAAACAGGCTTTCGGTGAGGTTTTTCCTTGAATAAAACACAACCAAAAGAGAGATACCTTGAGTCCCTTTTTTTTTTTTTTTAATAATTATTCCATATTTTTAAGCTTTAATTTCATTCATGAGATCAACTGCTCTAGTCTAGGGTTTATCTTTAGTGGAAGAGTGTGGCACAACCTATTCCAAGGATGAAGTTTGGAACATGGGACTGTCAGTGGGAGAGAGCTTATCAGGAGGTTATACATTGCGTGTTTCTGAGTCCAACTACTAGTCAACAGTATTTTTCTGTCTCTTTTTGTCAGGTACCAGAAATGAATGGGTAAAAAAGTATTCCCTACCAATATATTCCTGATCCCTTTCCATTCCACTGTGCCATACGACATCTATAATTATTATTTTGCCTTCAGTGCTTATGGAACTTTGAAAGTATTTGAAAACAGTTGATTTAAGCCTTTTACACAAAATAATATGAACAAATAGTCAGGTATTTTCCTGTCTGTGTTTTGACATACTGATTAAATTAGAGTCTTAAAGTGGTGATAAGTAGAATTCTAGTTTCTTTATATCAAACTGAATTAGTTCATATGATATTTCTATGAACTCTATAAAAATGGAGTGAAATCCATTTTTCTATTCTTATCATTATTTTAAATGAGCTCTTTTCCCTGTGTGCCAGATTCATATATCATGTGATTCTTTATTGTCCATTTTCAACCATGGACAGGTCTCTGAAGTATTGATTTGACCTACCTCCCCCTAGATCTGTCAAATGAAGATATAATACCTGCCCTGTGGATAGCTGCTATCCTAGGTACCATGCTGGTCTTCAGAATATGAACTAAATTGGACAAAGTGAAAATGCGATGCATCTAATTCAATTCCCCATGATGAATATTCTTTAGATAACAGATATTCTATGCTCTCTGTCTCATCATGACCTTACTAGAACTTGTGTTCTCTTCATTATTTGGTCAGTGTGGTACGTTCATTGTTCATACTTCATGATTTAATGAATTTGTAGTATGTATTAAAGTTATTTGTTTTATTAAATTCTTTATTACCTGAATTAGAAACGTAAATAAGAAATATGCAACTGTTCTCCTTTTTGCAAAATGCTTGAGAATCAGGAGATTGCTCCCCTTATAATTTAGTGTGATATTAATTTAAATTTAAATTTTCTTTAGTTTATAAAAGCATATATGTTAGTAAACACCTTTTCCAAATTGAAGTGTTTGGGAGACATATCTGGTGTTATGTGTTTGCTGGTTGAATGTCTCTAGATATCTGGAATATGCTAGTAAGTTTATGTAGATGACAGTCTGAAAACATGAATTAGAACTATGAATGTAATACATAGAACCATGTAAGCATATTATTTTATAGCTTAGTGCTTCACCAAGTTTCTTTCTTTTGTTTCATTTTTGTTTCAGTTTGTGAATTTCATGTGCAGGTTGGTTTTGATTTTTATGGGGGAGAGAAAACTCATACAACAAACAGCAGAGGATTACTTGTGTTATGTGGCCACATTGGGTGGAGGGCCCTGAGACAGGTCAGATCACAGACTGGGAGCAGGTACATGACATACTCAGGGGCTTTGCTGAAGAGTATATCTCATGAGAGGCAGAAAGAAAACTGCATATTGGTGTAATTGTTGACACACATCCTGAGAATTTGCTTTCCCTGGGGCTAGTGTAGATCTAGGCTGGAGGCACCGCTGGAAATCATCCTGTCCAACCCCCAGCTCAAGCAGAATCAGCTACACCAGGCTGCCCAGGGCTGTGCCTAGTCAGGTTTTGGTTATCTCCGAGAGTACAGACCACATGTCTGGGCAAAGCTGTCACAGTGTTCAACTACCTTCACAGTAAAAAAGATTTTTCTTATGCTTAAACAGAATTTCTTTTATTTCAGTTTGTGTGCTCATTGCCTCTCACTCTTTCACCAGGTGCCATTGAGAACAGTCTGGATCCATCTTCTTTACACCTTCCTACCAGCTGTTTATACATATGCATAAGATCCCCATGAGCCTTCTGTTCTCCAAACCAACCTACCCCAGCTCTCTCAGCCTCTCCTCATATGATAGATACTCCAGTCCCCTAATAATCTTTATGGCCCTTCACAGACTTGTTCCAGTATGCCCATGTCTTTCTTGTAGTGGGATTGGTGGTGCACGGGGCCACATTATTTACCTGTCTGAAAACCGAGTTCTCATCAAAATACTGTAGCAGGAGGAGCTAGGGTGAGACCAGAGCTCAGACTGCTGCAACTGCTGGTCTTAAATTGCTGTTAGCAAATACTGCTGAAGGCTTACCAGCAAAACTGTGGTAGAATTGTCTCTGCTAACCCGCAATGCACATGTGGCTGTGGCTGTGCAAGGGAGCTGCAAGGACAGCATGTGCTGGTCCTTGGATGCTGCTTTCTTCAGATTCAGTCTTGTCTTCTCACTTTTGCAGACCCAAACAGAAGATCTCAGTGGCTCAGTTAGTGGTGGAAGGGGAGTTCCTAGTCCCTTTCTTCTTCCTATGACTAAGTCATGATATTAGCTACTATGAGATAATCTGTAAGGAAAAATCTCTGGAGTCACAGATAGAAACTGAAAGCCATGAATGTAATGCCTGGCCACAGAAAGAAGGACAAGGAGATTTGAGTTTTATTAGTAGATAAACAGAGCACAAAACACACAGGTACAATGGCATTTCTAGAAAGGGGTGGTTGGACTACACATGGAGCATCGTATGTGGCTGGCACTGTTGTTGTATGGGTTTGATGGTTAAGGTACGAGCAAGTGTGATTAAGATGATAAAAGGCTTCAGAGGCTATAGCCCTTTGTATAGCTCTTTTCCTCTCTGTAAGGAAAAGGCCTGCAGCCTTGTATATGCTCAAAAAATATTTTGACACAAAGTATTTATAGGGACAAAATCCTGAGCTACAATACAGCACTAATGAGCAGTGCCTAAAATTTGGTGTTTGGGTGCATTTAACAATAATAGATTGTCAACAAAACAGCTTTTTCATCACTAGTTCTTCATGAGTTTGTTATAATATGCAGACAGATGTGAAACGAGTCTTGTCAGCCTTTTTTGCTGAAGAAACATGACAACAGTTATCTTTTAGCAAGTAACGTGAAA
This sequence comes from Antrostomus carolinensis, assembly GCF_000700745.2. Taxonomy (NCBI): domain Eukaryota; kingdom Metazoa; phylum Chordata; class Aves; order Caprimulgiformes; family Caprimulgidae; genus Antrostomus; species Antrostomus carolinensis. The sequence goes on along the minus strand of NW_010332820.1, from coordinate 77,253 downwards.
AGCCTAAATATGTAACAGAAACTTTTTTTACTTAGATAATAAATTAGAATGCACCCACATAGAAAAAATGAACTTACTAATATAAAGTTACAAACAACAATACCAGAATTTATTAATTTTTAATAAAATAACAGATATCAGGAATTTCAGAAATCATAAGCATTTTAATTAGTATTGTTAAATGCCAGTGTTTATTGAAGAAAAATTATACCATTCAGTTAAAAGGAAACATAAAACATCATGTTGTTTTTGAAAGGCAATTTAGGCAACCTCCTGCTTTTCCCAACTCTACCAACCAGTTCACTCTGTCTCAGCAATGTTTCAATAGCTTTTGGGATGCAAAGGTGCAATTGAGAAAAATACTGGATATGTTTACCTGCTGCTTCAGCACTCTCTTTTGGTTTTGGAACAATGCTCTGTAAGGAGACATGCTCAGAAGAAGATGTAAGCAGAGGTATGTTGGAGGTTGGGGAAAGAGGGATCCACCTGAGAACGCAAGCCCTGCTTTCAGGGGGTGGCCCACGTGTCCCCTAGCAGATGGAGCTGTCTTGCAGGAATGTACTTTTCCATGGATAGCTATGCTAGTGGGAGAGATTGCCTTGTTCTTTCTGTTCTCTGTGAAGAGAGGTGATTTGTGAACTTTTACTGGTGAATTATTTTCTAGTTTGACAGCAGAAGGTGGCCATTTGACCAACTTCATAAACTGCCAATGATTGATTGGAGTAGCATGCAGGAATTGCTGGATCACTCTGTCCAACAGCCCTGTCCTCCAAGTTTCCTTCAACCTCTATTCTAGCACATTCTTCATAGGCTGCTAAAATGCCTGGCTGTTCCTAAAAGTCATTTATGCAGCAATATTTGTTTTGAACGTCGTAAATGACAAATTATTCCACATGGCTACATGAATTGAATGATTCTGCTTGAATTCACTCTTTGCTCATAGTTTTTCAATTAAATTCTTTCAAATCTCATGACACTGCTCACTTTTCAAATTACACCTGCTGCTGTTGCTGGATTTTGTTTGTGTGTTTGGGACCACTTTATTAGCACAAGCGGATGATGGTGATTTGCTATTGTTAAGCCAAGGGGGTAAATTGGATTTAAAAATGCAACCGATTAGTCATACTTTCCAGCAGCTCCAGGGACATACAGAGACAAGCTGCCACAGAATAAGTGAGGATATGAGCAAAAAGTTCATCCACTATTTGGTGGTAGTTGCTTTTCTGCACATTTTTAATCATCTGTAAACTGGGTATGCTGTTTGACAGTATTTGTAGTGGAGTCTATTGGCACATTGGCAGGAATTAGTGGGTGCAGATCAGTTCAAATTTACACCTGCTGTAAACTGTAAGTGCACCCTGAGCCTTATCAGTTTACAGTAGATAAAGTATTATAAACAAAATCATACAAATGACATGTTGAGTGACAACATTTTTGGCTGTTGACAGTTTCCAGAACAACCACAGCCAAAGGTGTTAAGATAAATGAAAAGCTTATTTGAACTGAACTGAAACATATCCCTTGGAATTCAGACTATTTTAAGGGATTTACTTCTATAATATAAAATATAAGAATTGTTATTTGCTTAAAAATCTGAGAATATTTAATTAGGATTCTATCCCAACAGCATTATGTTTTGGCACAAGCAGTTTAGTAATCTGCAATGAATTTATTAAATGCTTCAGTATTGCTTAAGTAGTTACTTATCCAAAAAAACCAGTTTAGCTCTAAAAGGTCACTGAGCTATGCATATCATTGTGCAGATGAGAATTGGATATTCATAAAAGCAGGGCCAAGATAAGACACAGGTTTAAAAAGCAGGTGGCTGAGGAATAGACGTAGATGAACTGAACGTATTCAGCAGAGGTTCCTGCAGTGAAAGGTACTGTACTGAGGA
>NW_010332820.1:68580-75335 GCF_000700745.2 Antrostomus carolinensis | reverse complement strand
GTTGACTCTGAAGGAGGTTTTTCGGCAGAGCTAGTTAACATATTTGTATGGCTTTTGGTACCCAAAGTAACTCTGACATCTCTGCCTGGCATTGTAGGGAGGGCAAAGCCTCTGGGTCCTATGGAGGCTGGATGGGCTCTCACCCTCATGTTATTGCTTCATAGTCCAAGCTCCAGAGCCTTTTTCTTTGAGGACGGGATGAAACAGCTGCTGTTACCACTGTTTTATCATCAAATAGGGCAGTAACATGTCAATTAGAGCCCCATATGGAGATAACATCCATTTCAGTTTATGTAATTTTAACATCAAAGATCATGTTGCAACGTTTTGTATTTCTTATTTTGTTTTATCAAATTACTTTTGTGAGTGGAGAGATTTTAATTTGATTTTTGGGTGTATAATTTTTAGTAATACATATAGCTACTAATCTATATTACTAGAATCTTTCAGTATTCCTGATATTACTTGTTTTGATTGTTCCTTGTAAAAAAAAAATAAAACATAGAATAAGTATTTAAAAAAAAAATTAATTTATATTTAACAGGAAATTTATCAAAAACTACCAAAATTTCACCATATGTCGACTCTAGTTCCTGTCAGCACTAGACATCTCACCTAATCCCTGGGATGTGAGAGTTACTTAGAGTGCAGGAGTATTTGTACTGCTGATTTTAACCAGTGGAACTGGTGAGAGCTGCTAGCTCCCCTCACGTTTATTTGTATTTTCAAACATGGATTAGAGTGCCTGTTGTCTCAAATACAGCAGAAAACATTTAAAGGAAAACCTAAAGCAGCCTGTGAATTTTCCTGGTGAAACAGACTGAAAAGCACTCCAAGGTAAAATGTAGTGATGTGTGTGGTGAGAGTTAGCCTGGCCTTTGCTGTTTGCTCCTCCTCGCATAGTTGCATGGCCAGTGCTGCTGGGGATGGGGAGTGTTTGCTGCATTTGGAGCTGTTTCACTTTTCCTGGAAACAGCTGCTCCTTCTAGAGACTTTTTTTTTTTTTTTTTTTTTTTTTTTTGCTCCATATCTCCAAATTAAAATTTTCCTCTATTTAGGGTTCACCAGAATTGTATCACATCTAAAGTGATGTTGAAGCTGTTGGCAGCTGTTGAACCAGAGAACATGCTTTTCCTTCTTTCTCTTCTCTCCTGGCTTGGCAGCTTTGTCCCTTCTTTCCCTGCCATGAAGAATGTTCAATTCACTCTTGGTGTTTGGCAGTCCTCTCCGCTCTTGACATATGGCCTAGGGTGCCCATCCCCGTTGTATCTCATGTGAGTGCTCTAGCTAGAGCTCACTCTTGGCAGGAAATGTATTGTTTCCAGCTGAAGGCCCAACTTCTGCTCTCCATAACTTCACAGGGAGCTGCTGGAGTGCCATCAGAGAACATTGGCACTTTCTTCTTTAGAACACAATTTTGTACTTAACAAACTATTTTTATCTGTATGTCATAACTGTGTCTTGTACTTAGTGATATGGACAATAAATCACTGTGCAAAATGCTTCAAGAGTAAGGGGGTGATAGAGGTTTGCACCCTGTTTCCTTGTCTGATGTGAGGCCATATCTCATGCCTTGGTCTCAGCAAGATGCAGGGAGAAGGGGGCTTGCTGTGGCTTCCCTAATGTCTGCCCGCATGCCACGTTGGGCTTCAAGTGTCATTCTCTAATAGTATCACAAGGTAAGATAAAATTATTAACTGACCAGAGCTGCTGAGCTCAAAATAAAGTACACATTTTCAGATTTTCATCGAACATAGCATAAGCAGTTAGGGTGAGTAATAAGCTGGTAAGATTTTCACAGTGACTTATATTCCCTTTTTAATTCATGGTGTCAGTGCATGCCATTGGCCAATGGACTGTATTTATAGTGGTAGAGGCAGCTGGGCCTTCTTTCCTTCGGGAAAACACATTTTAACTTTTTTTTTTTTTTTAACAAAACTTTTACCAATATTTGAGTCCAAAAGAGAATAAATGAAAAAAAAAAAAAAAAATCTAGATAAATCTATTGTTGGGGGGAAAATATTTACTAAAGCAAAAGGCAAATAGAAAAACAGCTTGCTTGGGAGTACAGTTCTAATAACTGTGAAAAGGAAATACTTTAATTCAAAAGAGAAATCTTCAAGTGAACAAGATAAATCTGCAGAAATGCTGTATTTCTGGGAGGGATACTACAGATTTTTCGGGAACAGAAAATCCTTCCTATTCCCTTCTAATGTTGACATGTTAAAATATATCACATTTATCATATCTGCAATGATGTTTTGTTGCTACCATAGCTTACATATTTCCATAGCAAGACTTCATCTCTTCTCCCTGTTTGCAATATCTTGACATAGTCAGGGAATCACTTTTTCATTAAATGCAGAGGATAGAGAAAAACCTACCCAAATTAAGTTTTTACTGAAAGTCATAAACTTTAAAAGCCCTTTAGTAAGAGATACTGATCTTAGCATTTCCTCTGTTGCATTTTCATATAAATGATACATTGCATCTTATAGTATTTTGATTTTCTAAAGGAAACCTTCCTTTTTGACAGAAACCAAGCCAGAAATTAGTTAAGTGCTGACAAATACAGTACTAAAAGACCAGGAAATGAATTTCACAGCTGGGTTCTCAAACTGTTGCCAAAATAACTGTCTATTTAAAGCTACATATAGGAAGTGCCAAAAATTAGCTTTTTCTTTTGATATATTTTATGTAATTGTATTAATTTTTATCAGGGTCCTTGTTTTGTAAATATTAGATTTCTGTTTCTTACAGTAACATATTAATCTTAAACCTCTAATTCAGATTCTGAATGGTTACATGTCTGGCCAGCAGCATCCTATTAACTGCTGTAGACAGCTAAGCATGTTTCTGTGGTCAAAGCACACTTAATAGCCACTGATTTCTGTAGTGACTTTAATTTTTCTAGCTACCTCAGGCAAACCCAGTGTGGTCCAGAAAGAGAAATGTGGCCATTTGCTTTTGACCATATTTGGAACATAGAGCAATTTCCCTTCCTCTTTCAGAGTGTTCCTTGTTTATCCACACAAAAACCCCAATATAAATCTGCAGGAACTTCTGTGTCTGTGAAGAGTCAGCAGGAAAATTCAATCCAGAGTGAGGTATCAGTAAAATGCGGGTGCCCATTCACCTGGAAGAAGTGACACAGCCGGTCATGTTCTCCTTGAACATGTGCTTTTCCCCCTGACGCCCAGTAAGGTCCTGATATATTGACCCAACTCTGCTGGTTTAAAGAGCACCTCATCAAAGTCAGTAAGCTGAGGATCTGGGCAGTATCTGAAGGATGCACATACCCATTCATGGTTGCTGTGTGAACTGTGTTGCTGTTGAAGTGACAACACAATATATCCACAAGGATAAAAGCTCCTTCATTTTTGGTCCCTCAAATGATCCAGATTGATGACTTTCTCATTCACCAGAGTGACCTGTTAATATAGGGCTCATGAAAAACGACTTTGAAATATAAACATTAAGCAGTACTTCCATATTTCCTGGAGAAAGTACAAGTTCTAAGGGCAATGAGAAATGTAGCAATATGCTGCAGTCTATGAATTATATATAGTGTCAGTACTCTTGGCGCTTTACTTACAGCTTCACAAACTGCCTCCCTAGCTCATGAACATGCAAAGTAATTAGAATGGCAAATGGTGTTAGATTTTATTGACCTATGATGCCCCCTAGTTCTCTGTTATGTTCCTGAACATAATCTGTTGGGTTTTTTTTTTTCCTTCAACCTTAAATCACCAGTTTGCAGTTTGTAGCATTGATTATTTGGTATTGTCTAATTTATTGATGTGGACAGCCAAGGCTTCCACACTTGTTATCGGTTGCTCATTTATCCAATGTTCTGTCATTGTGCACAGCAACTGTAGCTTGCTGAATCAGTTACTATATACTGTAAATGTCAGATATGAACTCCCACTTTAAGAATTGCTTTTTATTCTGCGAGCTGCTGAGCCACATTCTCTAAAATGCATTGCGCTTTCAGTAGTGGAGGTGATTTAGTATAAATGATAGGATTGTGGGGTTTTTGCCCACAACGGTGGGGTAAACACAGCCACTGAAACCTGTACATTTTCATTTCCTATACAAAATAGGCTTCCTTAATCATGAAAGTGTAGACTGGATGCTCGTTCTTCTTTATTAATAATAGATAGGCAGATAGATGCACAGACACAGAGCAACGCTGCCCCTGAAACCATTTTACTAATGATAAAATACATACACATGAGTGAGCAGATTGCTTTACGTACTAAAAATGCAGCCTTCCCACCCTTCCAGAGAAACACTGCAAATCTTGACTAATGTTTTGTCTCATAAGAAGAGCGTAAGAGTAGGAAGCAATGACTACCTAGTTCCTTTGGAATGAGTGGAGAAATTTTAATAGGTGAACTGTAGTAACTTTAGCTGGGGATTAGGGTTATGTTTTCTCAGCACAATGTTGACACCTTTCACAGCTGGTTTATACTGCAGAGCACTTGTGGCTGAGTATCTGAGATGAAAAGTTTGTCTGTGGAAAGAATAGGGCTCCCTGCTGAATTGTCAGCATTATTTCTTTCTGCTCTTATGTGATCCTCAAAGGTGCCTTATTCAAGTGCTTGTTTGGCCTGACCCTGTTTAGCTTATGAGATCTGACAGTAGTAGTATTGCTTCAGGCTCTGATGTTACTCTTATGAAGTTCAACAGAAGACTGAAGCTAATAACTTACCAATGTTTGTTCTGTGCCTTGCAATTTTTAAGTTGACAGGACATACAAAAATATGGTTGGTGTGTTAAGAATCCTGTCTGTCTCTGGTACCACAGAGCAGCATGGAATATATGTTCCTAATTTTTATCATGACCAACCAAACTATTTTTTTTTTTCCTGTGGTAGTATTGATTGACCTCTTATAAGCAAGAGAAAAATAAGTGTTCAACTAAATTTATATTTAGGTTTTTATTACTCCAGTCTATTTCAAAGAGATAGGTAGCTACTAGGTTACATTAGACTTTCATGTAGTGACTTATTTATTGTATGTGTTGAGTGGTGTTTGCAATGCAAGCATGTTTCAGTATATAAAATCAATTTGCAGCCAATGGGAAGGGAATAGTAAGTGATTTAACTTTTCACCTTTTTCTTTGGCTTAAGATGAAAAGCTCTTAAAGGTGTTGTTTATGGCAAGCCCTATGGGCTGAAGTACTCTGAGAAAATGCAGGAAGTATGAAGTGCAGAAAAATTAATAAACTAAGTATAGTTGTAAATTTCTAAGGCAGCTTTGGGTTCTTGTCCTCTGTTTTTTTTCTGGTATAGCCCAGCTATGGACCTAAAGGACTGTTTCTACTCGTAAAGGGCAGTGTGGTCTCTGATTTTATTTTATCTTGGCTGGTGTCAGTTCTTTTGTGTGGGGACCTGTCTGCCCGGAATTGGTCTGAGATAATATTTCATAAGGGCTTGAGATTATAAAAGGCCTCTGTTTATATCAAAGATTCAAGCACCAGATGCTTTTCCTCTTTGTAGAGTACATATCGCATTAGCAATCCAGTTGTGGATAGTTGAGCTGCCCATCCTGGATCATGAGTGGTTACAGTTTCTGGCAGGGAAGGAACCAATTTGCCATAAGCCCTACATGCCCTTACGACTTCTCTGGAATACACTAACATGCTTCTTTTTCTTCCTAAATGGAAAAAGAGATGCATCTGGAACAAGGGAGGTATGACCCTGCCAGGGCTCTCACAGCTCTGTGACCTCTAAGTGCTCGTAACAACTGTATTTAGGCAGATGTTTTTAAAGAGAATATCGTTATCTGAATATATGTATGTACGTGTGACTGTGCAGTAAAGTGATCTGATTTAGAGATGTCATTTCAATTGTGCTTCTCTTGGGACAGGATGTTGCAGAAATACAGGCAACTAATTTGTAAATAAAATAGGAATGGGAAGTTCTCAATAAGTTTTTCAGCATGATGTGGACGATAATATGAGAGGAAGGGGCCTCAGAAATACTGTGAGAAGGACTGGACAGGCAGAGAGGAAGACCTTTGGTATTGGTTGAGTTTTGTGATATGAAAGCCTGTTTGAAACTGGTGAAAAACCTAATCAAAGTATCAGGTTGATGGAGAAATGTAGAGTTTTCTGAAAAAAAATAATGAGTTTTGTCAAAGAGGAATGTTAGCATTTGCCCCCTTATGAAATACTTCTTTCCTTCCATAGCAAAAATTCCATTCTGGGATAAACTGCAGCTTTTCTGTGCTGTTCTCCAGAGGGAGAGAATTCACTGTTTTCCTACTTAAAAGACTTCTTCCATCACTTGACAAAGAAGCTGCACTAGAGCTTTGGGCAGTGCTGGACTCAGAGGAAATCACAGAATCACAGTCTGTGGGTGGGAAGGAAAGATGGTAGAGATCAGTCTGGGAAGAGTGGTGCTCAAGGGTTAGTATTTTGATGCCTACACCTCCAGTAATGACAATGCCTGTTATGTCCTCATCTTTAACAGTTTTCATACAGCCTATGCAAAGAAATGTTTCATAATTTATTCATATGCAGAATATAATTCACTTGGGATTGTTTGTTTTAAAGGAACTTATCAAAGAGTTAGTGGCTCTTCTGTGTTAGTGGCTTCCCATACAGGACAATTCAAGTTCCTATAGATTATGCCAACATGACTGAAGCAGTATAGTCAAACATAGAATTATTTACAAGCATTCCCTCAAGGATAGTTGACAATGCATTCATTTCAGAAAGGCAGTCACAGAAGCTGGGCACATCTAAAA
>NW_010332820.1:31103-68552 GCF_000700745.2 Antrostomus carolinensis | reverse complement strand
GGGAAAAATGCTCCTTTTTTGGATTTTATTTTTTGTTTCTGCTTTTTCTCCATTTTCCAAACATGAATAATTCTCTTTTCCACTATCCACTGTTCTGGCATCGCTACTAGAATTGTGTATTTCATGAGCAAACACTGAGATTTGTTTCAACTGGAACTCATGGTGTTGGGGAGGGATTAATGTGACCCATCATACTCTGAAGGGTGTGGGAGTGGGAATTATATATATTATTTTAATGTAGAGGATATTGACTGGAAAGAATTAAAGATGGTCCCTTTTCATTAAGTTGTGGGAGGGTCAGAGCAATGGCTTTCAGCACCTCCAAGATCTCTGGCTATCTGCCATCATATTTATATTCCTCATCAGACCAAACCTTATTTTAATATTTTAAATAGTACCTGTTTTCTTTATCTAGCCCTCAAAAGGGCTTTAATTCTTTTCCTTGTTCTACCAGTGCTCTAGCTGCTACAGCTGTTGCTGTCACATTTAATAAGGAGTTTGTAGAGTTTAAATATTGCATTACTGCACCAGCTTTTTCTTAGGTATAAGAGAAGAGCTTTGCTCATTAAGATGAAGTGCTCCTCACTGGCTCTGCTGCTGGCATGTGGGTTTCAGCTGAAGGTGACAGGAACTTGTAACTTGCCCCAGTGTGCATGTGAAGCTCCCTGCAGTGCAAACTCTGCCTGACACTGTAATGCAGCCATTGATGGAGTTAGGAGACACACCCCGTCCAGCGCAGAGCTCTCACTGATTTGCCACGGGACTGTGGTATTCACAAACTTGTGTCTTTCAAATAAGAACTTTAAATTGACCACGTTCTAGTTCCTGACCTATAGTTGTGCCATTACTCCAACTTTGTAGTCACATATTTTTCATTTTAAGATCACCAGTGATACTGTGGTTCCTTTTATGCACTAAACAGGTAACTTTCCTTTGCTTACTTGAAGATTAGGTGGGAAATAAGGCAGCAGTGTGGACAGTAGCTTGACATTTTAAAATGTCAGGGGGAGGAGGAAGTGAGACTGAAACTTGATGTCCTCATGCCTACAGTAACTCAACTGCTTATTGAAATATTCTTCTCCCCAGCCTTGAGCTCTGTATGTGTCAATCCAGCTGAATATAATTGGGGCTGTTTACTTTGACAGTCAAAATTCAAGAAAAACATGGAAGAAAACACTCAGGCTCAGATCTGCAGTGTACTGCTGGATACCCTCCTGTGTACATTGTATCTCCTCCTGTTGTCCTTCCCCTCAAACTCCTCCATCCCTCTGCAAAACCAGGCTAGATATTTGCATTCATACTCAATGTTAAACTGTGCATTAAAAAAGCCCATTTCCTTCCTGAAGCTATTTGTCATCTCCTAGGACCTTTTATGGCATCCTCTTCTTTTGATTCTGAATCATTCTTGTGTTTTCAGTATGACAGAGAGTGATTTTATTTCTTTTTTCCGCCTAACATTACAAAAAGACCAACCTCTCTTTTTAGGATTTCTTTTGAAGTATCTGGAGTGAAAAGAACTGAGCTGTGGGATAGAAAACTATTGCTAAACCATGATATTTTAAAAAATTGATAATTGAGACTAAAGACTAGGATAAAAAAAGTTACTGTGCAATGCATATATTTTAATCTAAAGGTTACAGGCTGTTCTTTTGTTTGATTTTTTTGGGCAATGAAGGAAAACAGATGAGTGCTCATTTTGGTAAAAATACTACATTTCAATAATATTATTGATTATATTTGGACACCTCATGGCATGTTTCTATCCTTTAAATAGGATTGGTTTTGGCTTAGTGTGCTTGTAATGCTTTGATTCTACTTTAATTCACAGACATTTGCGTTTCTCTGCTTTCACTGTTGGTAACATTCTTGGTGAATAACAGCTTGCTGGGTTTACATTATGAAAATAAGAAAAGGAAATGAAAATGCAGATCCTTATCTTCAAGCAAAGATGTCTAAATGAGTGCTAATCTTTTTGTTGGTCTTATGTTTACTAAATATAAAGTGTAGTCAAATCCCAGAAGCTGACATGAGAAACATCTGCAGTATGGAAAGAGGCAATTTGAATTCTTGAATCCATGACATAGCTGTGCCCATTAAACCTGAACCAAATCAAAGTTAAACCCAAACAGAGATTGTTTCCATGTTTGCGTTTGAGGTTCTCCTTCATTCTAACACGTGCTTTCATGTACAGCCGAGGACTTACAACCAGGCTGTGCTACGTGTCATGGAGGGAGAAACAGGGAGTCTCCAAAGGGCAGCTGCAATCAGTGACCCAGCATCAGTAGTCTAAATCAGTCTGGCAGAGAAGTGGAAGGAGGAGGCTAAAACAGGTGCCTAAAAGCAATCCAGAGCCTCAACTGGCACCAATCAGCAGCAAAAATCTAGGAGACAGTGCTACTTTGTACTGACTGAGGGCCTTTGTATTTAATTTTCAGTTGCTTATTATGGGATGGGTTTAAAAAGTTACTCCTGTTGATTTAGATTCAGCTTGCAGCTGGTCATATAAGCCAAGGACCTTGCCACTGGAGAGGGCATTACAAGATAACACAGGTAACAAGAAGAGTGATTGTTCTCTCATCTAAAGACCTAGTGTCCTAACTACTATTTAAAATAATTATTTAAAGTGTTTGTCATAAACCCTTTCATAGCAGAAGCGCTTCTGAAATATTAAATGCTATTTTCCTTTTAACCAAAGCAAGGACTGGGGGAGAGATGGAGTCACTTGAAAGCATGTGGCCGCAATTTCTTGTATGAAGCTCATTTGTCAACTTAAGAGATGCACTGCTGTAGTGATGGGGTGGTTGTTGTGTGCGCTGTATATCACTCCAAGGGTTGTCCTGGGGGCAAGATGTGCCTGTAATATAAAGTGGTGGAGGAATGTAGCTCTGTTCCATCTCTGTCAGAGGGCACGATGACTGTCCCAAGGGACAGGGCAGATACCACGATAATGACATGGTGCCATGTCCTTGCAGCACTGTGCGGTGGGCTGACTGGCACAGCTCCCACGCCCCGGCTGCTTGGGTGCTTCTGCATGGCTAACACAGGCACTGCTGCCCTCCGTCACGTTATGTAGACACACCTACAGTGTGCTCGTTGTCTGAGCAGTTGCTAAAATTACATATAAGTGCAAGTTATTTTTTACAGCCTCATTCTGATTTGCTCAAGGTAGTCATTTGTATCAGAGATGGGAGGGTGAGACCTGATCTGCAAGGGGACTGGCTATGATAGATATCCTTTATACTGGTTTGTGTGAAGAACAAAGTCAATTAAATTGATAGTTCCATTGGTGTAAAATTCATGGGAAATTGGTGCTAGGCTTTGAATATTTTCAAAGCATTTTTTCTAAATATGACCTTGGTTTTGAGTTTGTGACCTTCAAAAGAGAAAAAGAACATCTGAACAGATATTTTCCTTGCAACAAAAATGGCAACAGAAAAATCGACTCTGACCTCTGATCAAGCCTGAGAAATTTCAGGCTGAAAGGTTAAGTCTTGTGAGTCACTGATTGGACACAGAAGTGCAACCTTGTATGTGTAGTTGTAACTATTGTAACAAGGGCTAATGTGCACCTGGCAAAAAACCTCAAAATGACAAAACAATGCAAGAGGTGTAGGAGATAGAAAAGTAACCAAGTGAGTAAATAGTACATGGTTTGCAAGAAATCCATTGCAGTGTGACACTGAAAGAAGAGTATTTGCCAGCTTCTGAGATAAAGGTGATGGTGCTCTAGACAGTTAACGTCAGTGGCAAAATCTAGGATGCAGAAGTAAACGTGTATATTAAGCTGTTTTTATATAGGGTAGTCTTTTTGATCTAAGAGCAATTACATGTGTGTGCCATTCCTGGACTCAATCCCTGGAGAGGGGCAAACCATCTGGAGTAGTCTGGCTTCTATTAATGTGAATCAAAGTAACTTGTATTGTACGCAGTGGTCTTCCAGCAGTGTACAGTTGAGCATTTGGTCTGTTGCAGTCATACATGGCAATGCTGGACAACAGCTGTTTGGCTGCATAGGCTAAAGAGTTAGAAAAGGAAGAGGTGAAGGGAGCAGGCAAAAAAAGAGCTTCCATTTCTATGGAAGAGACTGAATTTTGGGTGGGTGTTAAGTTTCCTTTGCCATGGAGAGCAAGCTTTTCAAGCCATGCTTTGTTCCCATCTAAAGAGTAACATTGCAGTTCCAGCTGTGAAAATTACCATGCGGTAAACTAGTCTCAAATGACTTTACTGCTTCATTTCATAGTTATAATTTTGGAAGCATATCACAGCAAAGGCCTTCATCCAGGACTAAGTTCAAATCAAATTTTGAGTTTTGAAATTTAAGTCAGCTATGAAATCTCCATGCATTTAAAAATACCTCTGAAGGATTTAACAGATGAAAAATGTATTTTATGTTAAACAGTTCATTCAAAAGGTAAATAAAAAAGAGGAGGGAGGAAACAGTTGTTTCTTAACAGCAAAATAATTTATTCACTTGGTTTTTGGATTGTCTTCTTACACGTGCAGAAAAATGTGAGGACCTTAAAATAAAGGTAGAGGTGGGAATGCATTGATACAGGAGCAGGCAAGCCCATAGGTCTTGCTGTGTATTGTAGAAATGATGCTACCTACATACATGAATTTACTCAGAACTCCTCATTCTCCACCTTCTTATCTTCCTGATGGTTTAGCTGCATGTGTGGAGAAACACCTAGTGAGCTGCTTGAGCTTTCTGGTCTCAATTCTGACTCTTAAGTCTCTTACTCAGAAATGTCAGGAGTGTACTTGTGGTCCTTAACTGATTTCTGTGGGACCAAGGTTAAGCATGAGGCTACTGCCCATCCTTAACCGATTGTCTGTTGCTGTTCAGCAAAACATAAACAAGTGTTTTGTTCTCCTTGAAGTTGGTGAGGTTTAAGCACAATGCTTAAGGGCAGTCCCATAGTGTAAAGACTTTGGCAGAACAGGAATGGATTTTCAGAAAGTGCTTCATGTGAAAACTTCTGCAGGGTCCTTCTGTCTCCAAAGGCTGCCTCTCTTCACCTCCAGCTCGACTATGTGAGGCCAGCACATGTCAGAGCACAGCTTTTCCAGCTGTGACAGCACTGCAACTATCAGTGTTGTTGTAAAACATCCAGTCCCTTTCTCTAATGCCCTCTAATCCCAAACACTTGAAAGTAGATGGGAAACTTATGCTGAATCAATACCTTATGATTAAGGAAGCTTTTCTTACAGAGCTGATGATAGAAATGAATGTTTGTCTCTTGTATTGAACAAAGTGTACTTGTGCAGCAGTTTCATCTCTAAATGGCGTTTTTAGCTGCAGCTACAAGAAACATAAATGGCAAAAAACCATGCTCTTTTGTGAAGGCCGTGTTGAAAATAAAACTTGTCTTGTACTCATGTACCAAGTAATAATGATAATTAAAAAAGCTGTTCAGAAAGTTCTACTACTTGAATTAGGCCTGTCTTCATCTCATTAAAATAAATGTATTTATTAAGTATGCATATCTTTATCTCTTATGTAATGAGAAGAACAGAGCTGTATCACAGATCTGCAGTGTCTTTTGTGCTCTACAAATTTGATGCGACAGTCACCAGACAAAAAGTGATTTATACTGTGTCTTGTAATGGGTGGAATAATTAACAGTGGTGGCATCCATCACTTCTACAACATGCTTATCTCAGAACTTTTCCATTGATTCAAGAGAAAAGCAGGAACAAAACACAGGAACAGAACAATAAAAGTCAGTTACGTACTTGGCCCTTTAACTTGGTGTGCCTGATTTGGACACCTGATGAATAAATCTCTACAGCTTTAATGAAATGCTTAATAATGTGGACACAGTGTGGGTTCGGTTTGTCAGAAATTAATTCTGCAAGGGTAGGTACAAGGCAAAATAAGCCCCATAACTCTCTATGGAATTTGAAGGCTATTGAATGAGTTTCAATTTTGCTTTCTGCCAAGACATTTTCTTTGCTGGAAGCATGTAGTAGCTAAAGCCATTATAAGATGTGTGATCTTGTATTCGAATGAAGAGATGATATCTTAACAAAATAGTACATGTGAGTAAATAGTTGTTCAGCTCTGGTGTAACTTATTTCCAATTTCTGTTTTACTTCTTCAAAACATAAAGCTTTTAAAAGTGAGACTGATGGAGAATCTGACTCTGACTTCATGCACTTCTCTTTCATTCTTTATGCATTGGGGTTACTGTATCTCTCTTTTTTGTTGTTGTTTTTTTGTTTTTGCTCAAGTAACTTTTGCAAAGCTGCTTGCCAAGTGCAGTGCCATCAAACTGCAGAGAAGTGGCAATCCAGTACAGTAGTACCCTCTGACAGCAATTTGGGAGCAAAGGAATATTGCATTAGATACACAGCATGCCCTAGTGTAACCCACACTACTCCTGTGTGTCTTCCTGCAGTTCTTTGTTTGTTTTCTGCTATCAATAGCCTTCTGTTAAAAAGTAAAGTTTATTTGCTAGCTTTGTTGGTTTTGAAAAAATAGGGAAGCAATAAGACACTGCAAAATTCTGTACAAGACATGGAGATAATGGCTCTCAGAAGGCAATTGTAAAAATCAGGATCACTGGGATTAGCCTTTTTTTTCTGTATTAAAAGTAAACCACCAATAATTATGGGAGATGTCTGGGAAGTATTAGGTACAATATTTATGAGAAGCTTACATGCAGTATGAAATTGTCTGGCTCAAGACAATACCAAGTTTAATAAGAGGAGGAAAAAATTTTCTGACTATAAATCACATTTGTAATTATGCAAAGTAAGGTTAAAAGGGCATTTGGACCTTGGACTCTATCAACTGAGATGGTTTCCTTAGCACTGACCTATTCCTCAGCACTGCATGAGGCTTCTTCATTTGGTGTGAGGCGAAGGAGAGAGGAAGAGTTGGTTAATGTCACTACCTAAAAACAATCAGATTTACAGATTTTAAAGATTTTACACAAGTAAATCTCAGTTTAAGGATGGGGCAGTGGTATGCTTCCTCTCTAGGAAAGTAAGAGTGAGAAATTTGTTAATTTACAGGAGTGCCCATGAGAGCTCAGAGGAGGAAGTGCAGTTATCTCTAAAACACACCACCAGTTCTACCCAATAATACATGCAGAAGAACAGAAGGCAACAGTACAGGTCATTGGAGAAACCATATGTGCTGATGATATGAACCAGTAGTGGAGAGTTCAATATGGAAAATCACAGTATCTGTTTGCAAAAGAAGGAACCCAGGGAAAACATTTTGTTCACTTTTATCAAAATCACAAATCCACTAGTATGATTTGTGGGTTATTTCCATTATGATCTGCGCAGAACAAAAATTCCTTTCAAACCGGAATAATTCTGGCTGCTATAACTCAGCTCACATTCAGATAGAAAAGGAAGAAAACGTTTAGTTCTGTTGCCCTTGGAAAACAATGGCCTTTAATTAAAGAGGGATATTTTTAGAGAAATACAAAATAGCTTAAGGAAACATAAAACTTTTCTAGTTACCATTGAAATTCAAAGCACTCTGACTTCTGTCATTGGTGCAGGAAAAAATATAATATAAATGTGTACATAATAGCTGTCGCTGCTCCCATGCCATGTTGGTTGTGATCTTAGAGCACATGCAACTTGTTATGAATTTGCTGACTGCTAAATAATAATGTCATTTACTGAGTTCCTTTAACAGCAGGCACATAATCATCTGTTCAAAATAAGTATGTAACATTCTAATTGATCTGAAGAAAGTCATATAGCTTTTTAGCCTATAATTAACATACATCCTTGCCAGCTTTGTTTTTTCATGTTGAGATAGGAACAGTTGTGTATTTTATTACATTTTTCTTTGCTGGGGGTCTGTATTCTGAACTCTACAGAAAGCTGTGAAGGATTTACACCTTCGGTGCTGTAAAACAGAGTGTGAAAAAAACATATTGAGTTTCTAGGCAAGGGCCTGTTTCAGTAACAAAGCCCGCACTGTATCAACCTATTCTTTAAATAACTTTAAAAAGAAAAAAAAAGAATAAAAAAAAGAATATTAACATTCCCAAAGGGTGCAAGTGCTTCTGGTTTTAGTGGACATGAAGCTTCATCTGTTACTGAGGTGCTTGTGATCAAGTACATTAGAATGGATGTAATCCACACCAGTAGAGAATGACTCTTTGTCCCCCACTAGTGGTTGGCCCAGGATGATAAAAATATGCCATAACTGGTTGCAAGTAGCAGTACTCCCTTGCTGTGGTTGATATGTGTCTCTGCATGGAGATCTGAAGCTGACAAAACTTAAACCTTGGGAGTTTCAGCTCTGCTGCTCACCCTAATCAACTCATGGCTTTGAACAAGTGATTAAATTCAGAGTGTGTCCTTTTCCCGTCTCGACAAAAGCTTGAGCATACATACTGTTTGTGCAGAGTGTAGGATAACTGGTGAGTTCATACTTCCAATATTCTGTAGGTAAAAGGACAGAAGCAAAAATAATAATTGTTGTTATCCACTGGGTCTGTAACTCCTAATTCTTCCTGCACTTGGCTTTGGCTAAAAACTTTTCACGTGTTTGGGTAAGTCATCATGTAATCTCAGAGGGTGTTTTAGCTGGGAATGTGGAGGTGATTGTAAGAAAGTCCATGCCCCAGCATATAACTCTTATATAATTGGTAATATGCCAGCAGGACAGCATTCAACTAGCTTAGATTCACCAGTCCTGAGAGAGAGAAGCTGGGAAAGAACAGCAGCCATATGCTGCTGTGAAATGTTACAGTATTTGTCCTGTGTCCAAACACTTAGAAGGCAGATCACACCAAATTCAGGTCTCTCCTGAAATCAGAAACATGGTGATGGGTTCAGAGACATTAAATCAGTCACCTGGGAGTGTGAGGAGGATTGGCACAGACCTTCCAGTTTTGTCCTGTCACTTTGGGTTCAGAAATGAAGGGTACTGTGCTGCAAACACTGGATCTTGGGGCTCCCCCAGCTTCTCAGGTGGTAACACAAAACCCAGGGCTGTACACTGTGGTAAATAACAGCAAGAAGTCTATTCCTCATGGTGTCTGTGACATTAACACTCTTGTTAGAAAGGCAGCTCTATTCAGATAGTTCTGTATTAGCTATTTTCTTCCTAGAGAATAAAAAGATCTGGATGAGAACCATATGATTCAAGCCTACTCGGAAGATACCCACCACAGCAGGAGCAAAAATTTACTGGAGAGTCCTGCTGGAGTTAAATCTCCATGCAGGCAGTGTCTGGCATAATTTTATTAGCAGACTAGATATGCTGTTAAAAATTATATCTATTATATCCATCCCAGAGTCATTCATTCAGAAGAGGGTAATGGAGCTCAGCTGACAAAAGGGATTTGTCCATTTGGACATGCTGAAGGGCCTTGAGATAAGAAATAATTCTCACATAAGCAGTTCCCAAGTTAAAATATTAATTTATAGGAAATACTTTAAAAATAGGTCTTTTGAGGAGATTTTATATGGCTCAGGTTTCTCATTTTTAGAAGCTTTAGAGCTTACCTCACCTAGTAAGAGTTTGCAAATCCAATCCCAATGATTTGTGTGTCCACATTCACACTTTTCAAGGCATAATAACTCCCTGAGCAAGGAGTATGTTTTGCTCAGAATGTAGCCATGCTGAGGTTTTGGGGATTAGCTCAGGGAGCTTTCTCCTCTGGCGGCTTCACTGGACAAACCTTCACCCTGATGGAGGCTCGTTCACCTTCCCCGAGCGGCTCAGTGGGGATGGATGGGTGTGACTGCAGAATCCTGCCCTTTTTGTTTATTCTCTGAAAGCCCTCCCTGAGCAACTGGGTTGCAGGCAATTCTCTGACAGACTGAGCTGTCATTTTTTAAAATTGCTTACAGACATGGGAAGTACAGAACCAATGCAGAAACAACCCATCTTTTCTCTTTGGAGGAGCCCTGCTTCCCTGATGCTGTATGCCCCACTCCATGCACTGGCTCTGTAGGGGCCTGTTCTTCATTCTGGCAAGTGGCAGAGTTTGTAACTCCCCTTTTCTGTCCAATTTAGCAGCTGGATTTCAGCTTACATGCCAGCATGTATTTCTTGTGATGTTTCTATACATTTTCATAATTAATTTATAAGGTGCAATATCAGGTACTTTGCTAACATCTGTTCAACACCTGTGTTGCTGCCTGCATTTACTGTTATAATTCTGCCAAAGAGCAATCAGTTTGTCCAGTGTGGCTTATTCTTTAGGTACCATGCTGCCTACTGCTTGTGTATCCATTACCCAGAAGATATGTTGACAGTGGTACTTTGAGGGGTGGAGGAGTAGGTGTAGTTTGCTAGAAACACTGAAGAACTGTGAAGCCTATTGTGCTTCTGTTGAGCTCATTCGTTAGTTGGTGTAGAGTTTGCTCTTTCTCTAAATGAGCTCAAAGATTACATACACTCTAGCTACTAAAAACACTGGTCAACCGTGTATGGGAGGCGAATGTACTGGTTTGCCCTTTATATGTTTTTGTTATTATTTCTTGTTAACTTAGAAGTCTGGTTCAAATAACAGAAAAGATACACGAATGTAGCTGCTAGAGAAATTTCCCCTTTTCAAGAACTGCTTTTATGTTAGTAGATTTTTAGACATTTGGATTATAATCTTTTCAATGGAAGACACAGTGTCAAAGCCTCATTTGTGCCTGCTGGCTTCAGATTGCAGATTAAGAGTGCTTTTAAAACTGTGTTTTCATGCCATTTATAAGAAAATGCAAGAAAATCAGGCTGTGTTCAAAAAACAGATTTAACCCAGTTGTCAGGAATGAACTGTAGAGGGCTTGGAGGCATGTACTGTAGTGGCCATCTCTCTTGATTTCGGTTTTGGGAACATCTGATGTTAATCTTGATTGCACAAAATGAGAGAGAGCCATCCCAAATCTCTGCAGAGTCCCCCTGCTCCTCAGATTACTTTTGTATTAATTTCATTTACAGGAATTGATAATAGTTTCCTTAAAGGTGATCTGTGAAATTAAAGGTTTCTCCTTGTTTTGATGCAGTAAAGAGGTCACAGCTTGTAGGGACTCAATGAAGTCCAATTTTTTACTCTACCCCCGATGAAAGTGCTATTGCATTTTGTGAGACATTCCCAAGTAATATCTTCTGTTTACTCACTGTTCTTTGCTATTGTCTGGGCAGAGTGCACTTATCTCCCCAACCTGCAAGAAATATGAAATTTGCCTCTGGCTCTTTAGGTTTTATATTAACCCATTTTTCAGTCTTTAGTGAAGAAAATTCTTTTTCTTGCTACTCCCTTCTCAGTGCTAGAAGTGGCAACTCCCTGCCATCTTGCAGCCTCCCCATCACCACCTCTTTGATTACTGCAAGATTTTTTTTGTTCTTCACCATGTAGGTCAGCCAGAGACTCCCTGTCAGTCCTAACAACCTGTCTGTAATGTTCCAAAAGTTGTTATTCTCCACCGTGCCACATGCTGTGTTTTGGGGTGTGTCTGTCTTCTAGTTGTGTGCACAGAGGTAATGTTTTCTGTCTACTTTCAAGGTATGGTACCACAGGTGCATGCAAGGGTAAATCCTGATTTTCTCGGGAATAAGACATGGAATCCTCTTCTTCCTTTGTACACAGGCTGGTGTTGTGGATGCCTCTCCCTGGAAGTGTTGAAGGCCAGGCTGGATGAGGCTTTGAGCAACCTGGTCTAGTGGAATGTGTCCTTGCTGATGGCAGGGGGGTTGGAACTAGATCTTTAAGGTCCCTTCCAACCCATAACATTCTGTGATTCTATGGTGTAGTCAAACAGACCAGGGAGTCCAGATGTGGGTGTTGGCAGCTGGAGCAGCTCACCAGAGCTGCTGCTCATTTATAGTGCCAGAAATCTTCTTACCCTCTGATGATCCTGCCTTATTGTGGCAGCAGCTTTGTCTTCCTAGAGCTGTCACAGAGCTTTCCTGCAGCTGGGAGAGGGATGAGGAACCAGAGAAACATGGAATTAGGAGTGCAGCAGGTTTTGGCAGTTGCTGGAGAAGGCCAGCTTGCCTTAGAATCCCAGCAAGTCTACTTCTAGTGAAATGCATGATAAAGTCTGAGGCAGGGAGGACTTCACACAGCCCCAGACATGGGGAGGCAAGGCAAAGAGAAAGACCAGGGCATGTTTTCTTCATTGCCTTTATGAGTGATCTCACTCAATCTCATCCACCCATGTTTTTTCCCAGGCATCTTACACAATTCTGGATATTGTTTTCCTTCATCTGTTTTCCCAGATGTTCTCTGCAATTGTGTGAGCAAGGAGAATAGATGCATCATTTCTTCACATCCCCAGTATTTACTGAGAGGGCAAGTTTCATGTATGTATACAAACAGACATACAGACATAGGTGTGCAAAAACATGATGACTAAATACCTTAGGCTCAGAAATGGGCATCCACAGGGGAACTGTTTCTGCAGATACAAGCCATCAGCCTACACGTGTTCTGGCACCTGCCTAACTTTACTCAGACAGAATACTTCATTATTTGCCATAAGGAACAGAGGCTTCAAACCCAGGTGTAACACTTAAAATGAGGTCTTGCATGCAGTGGCACACCAGGGAACACTGCTGTGCTCTTGTTCTGGTCAGTGGCTCTGTGTTCCCGTTTGCAGTGTGGTCCCTTCAGGTGCTTTTGATCCTGTGAGTTTATTTTAATTGTCTTGCATTGACCGTTGGCTATCTCTGTAGTTACAAAACTGCTGAAGTGATCTCTCATTATGCAATTTGGTGTATGTATAATTATGAAATTATACATAATTCCCATTCCACTGCTGTCTCTCATTTTGAGACAGGCCTATGATAAAATCCACAGCTGCTTCTTTCTCTAGGAAATCTTTTTTTTTTTTCTTCTAACTTCAAAGGTTGAGTGTGAAGTTCTACAAAGGAGGTGAGGGGTGTGTTTGGCTGGCAGGAGTGCATGTCACATCAGTGCTAGGGTAGAGGATGCCAGAGCAGGTGCCTCCTGGGCAGACAGCACAGATGGCACACAGGGACTGGGGCAGTGCTATTGCATCTTTTGTGTGTGCAGCACCAGCACAAGGTGCCCACCTCATCTGTCCCAGCCATGAAGAGAATTGTGAACAGCTCTGACATCCCATGCAATCAGAGAATTTATCTGTCTTAAAAATAGCCCAGGTCAATATTACACCAGCAGTGGTTTTGTACTTTCCTAGCAAACGGCAGCAGGATTGCCTTCCACAATGCCTGTTTCTGCTCCACCGAGATCAGGTAGGGCAGGGAGGAGGGTATCGTGGTCAGCGATCACTGTGTTTTTCTAGCAATCAGTATGGTGCGTCTCAGATCTGACACATCTTTCCACACTTCGGTCTTAAGGCAGGTCTAGCAAGCAGATTGCTGCAGAATTCATTACAGAAGCCAGGCTGTTACTGCATTCAGGTTTTGATAGGGGAATGGAAATGTGAAACATCTTTTTGGTGAAACAAAGGAAGCTGATAAAGTGTGTCCTGTGAATTGAATGTTAATGCTTTTACAGGGCAAATATTTGAAGGATTGAGTTGTTCTATTGAGAGCAGATCTGATCACAGGCCTTTAAGTGAATACAGTGCCTTTTGACTACCATCTTATTTCCATTTAGAAGTAATTAAAAGATTTTCAGATTCAAATGTGAATTACTTTGTGGTGATTTAGATTTTCATACAGACAAGATATGAAAGAATCCTATTTTTATTGTATCTACATTTTAACAGAAATTTATAATAAAATTGAAATGTTGCTTTTTATAGAAGCTTTAGATATTACTCAAGAATTCTTTACATTTGGGGTTGTTTTAACTCCTAACATGAGTAGCAATGTTTTTTAACCCAGCCTCATACAATTGCACATGATTAAAAGAGGTAATATTAAAAAATACATAGTTCATTGACAAGAAAATCTATCAAAATCTTTTAAATAGAAGTTTTACTTTTGGTTTGTGAAATGCTGTATCATCTATATGGACCTGCCCGTGGAAATGCATGGATATTTGTGGAAATGCCAGGGTATTGGCAAAAATGAGTGCATTATAGGAACAGCCAGGAGGCTGATTGTTCATGCAGTCACCTTGGGGAGTCTGAAGTTCTCATCTCCAATTAGCTATTTGCCCTTTCTACCAGACTGCTGCTGCTTCTATTCTGGTGTCTCCTATTCTGAAGTTTATTCAGTGTTTTGGGAAAAAAAAAGATCAGGATTTGCTTATAGATTAGAAGCAGTTTTGGAAAAGACCTGTTTCCTCCTACTTTCCTGCGAGATTGAACTGCTGTTTTCTGATTATCCTAAATCATTGCAATTGTAAAGAGTGGGAAATGGACATGAATTATGTTTGACCCAAACTCTCAGTCTAGCCTTGCACACTGTACACAGATCAGCCCTTAGGGTATCTCTTGGTGTCATAGCCTAAAACGTTTCAAGGTCTGAGAATCATTCAATTTAATGCTCTTGTCACAGGTGATTAACATCATGAGCATCTTCCCATTGCAGTGTTTCATTATCTGCTTTCAGCAGTGGAATGGGAATTACTTTGTGCCATCCCTGCTCTGGGTTGGGTGCATCTTTAAGTGCTCTGCACGGCTGAGCCGACTGCTCCCTGCACAGCTCAGAGATATGTGGAAAGGGACAAATGCCTTCTGCTGTGAATTGTGTGTAGCCCTGGGAACTGATACTGGAGCCTGTTGTGTGTCCTCTAGCTTGTGTGTGCAGTAGTGCAGGACAGGTGTATTATGTCCCCTGGCAAATTAATTAGCAAGTCCCTTATAAGTGTTGGATGACAACAGGACAAAGATTTTACTGGAGTCCAGAAATCTCAGTAACTCAACACAGCTCTCAATTATCAGAGCAAACCTTGCCCTTTCTTCAGCACGTTGAGTGAATATTTAGAAATGTGAAGCAACCAATTAATTAGGAAGAAGGCTCGTCTATGGCTGGATATTTCTTTTCTTGCAGCATATTTCTCCCTAGTCTTAGGCACTATTTTGTTGTCTTTAATACCTCTTGATTGCATCTTGTTATCATCTTTTCTTGATTGGCTTTGTGGCTTGTTACACAAAAAGGGTGCTAATCTTTGTTAATTAGTTCCTTATTAGAGTCAATTGAGATTTATAGCACAAGAAGGGAGCTGTATTTCTGATGATAAATAATTGGCTGCCAAGAAATTCTTAGCGTGAAATCACATCAGTATAAGTGATGATACTTTAATATTTTATGTGGTTTTGTATCTGTTTACTACAGTACTTCTTGTTTCTCCCAGCTGCTGTTCCCAAGACTTCTTGTTTTGTCCTGTAGCTGTGTTACTAGTTTGAACATGGCTTACCTTTCCAAGATATTTCTTTCAATATTACATTCCATGATTTCATTACTTCCTTGCTAGAGAGCTATTTTGTTCAGAAAATTGTCTTCTGTAAATGGCAGGAAGTACTTTTATTGCTTTTCACACTTTTCTTTATTCTGTCATGGTTTTTGCTGTGTCATAGGATTGGATATTATAAGGTCTTTGGAGAGAATTACCCCCTGAAATGTTATCTGGAGAAATGGTAATAGGAAATGGGATGTAAGGTTGTAGCACTACTTTAAATTAGCGTGGGTGCTCCTGTAGTTCACCAAAAATCCCAGTCATTGCTCTGTACCTGGTCCCACTGGTGACAATCTAGGTCTCATGTTTTGGCATCATTCACAGCTTACTTCAGGTGCTGCTCCTGGCTCAGGAGGAAGAACCCATGGGAACAGAGTGTAGAGAGTAAACTCCTGCTGTGCTTGCTTAGCTCTGGGACATACCCCAGCAGATGAGGCTGAACTCAAACCAAGCTTTTTGCCTGTCTTTCTGCTATGACACAGTGCTTTTCCTGGGAGACAAAAACTGTGCTTTACAGCATTAATTCATATCAAAACAAACAAAAACTTAGGAGAACAAGCATTTTGGGACCTTTTTTCCCACCCTGCTCTGCTACAGCTCTGGTACATTGACCTGGGTAGTGTTCCTTTCTCCTCTGTAAAATGGGAAGTTGAGTCTCAGTTTTTTGGCCAATGCTAGTGGGGAATTGCCTCAGGACAGGGCGGGCACATCTGCATCACTGTCCTGCTGTGATTCTATAGAAAAGACAGCTATGCTCATTAAACTAAGGAACAGGAACAAACAGAGAGGGAGAATGTATGTGTAACCTCTAAGTTTTTAGTCTATTTGTAGCCTAAATACTTGTATGCCATCTGTATTGATGGCATGCAGGGCTCAGTTTGATGCCCAGTGTCCCTGCTGCTGTGTCACAGTCAGCAGGGCTGTGTGGAAGCCTGGGATTTCCCTGTGTGCATCTGCCTGAGGGAGCGCGGCAAAGCCTCTTCCAGCGCTCTGCCTTGCCATAGTGCATTCCTTTCTGTAGGACTCCTCATAATTATGTAATTACTGCTTTGCAGAAGGGTTGGGGATATTCTTGATATGGTATCCTGATCAGGGAAATACTCTTATCTTGGTGAGAGCTTTGATTTAACACATTTCTTTTCCCAAGAAGAAGCAGAGAGAGAACATAGTATGGGTAGTCTTACATATTAAGGGTGGTTTGCTGCATGAAAGAGAAGCAGGGCAAAAAGTGTGAAAAAAGTAATAGAGAGAAGTGTCAGCTTGAGCTGTACTTGGTTAAGAAATCCTTGGGTTATTTGTTCATCTCAAGTACTGTCATGTTTTGCATATCATTAACATACATTTTGCAGAGCAGAGCAGAAAAGTTAGCCAATTATTTTAGTCCCAATGATAAATTTTGAAGTGGTCTAGCTAGCTTACTGCTTGTTTTCTATTTCCTTACATTATGGATGGAGCCTAGAGATGCCCCCCCAATATATACTTTATGATTTGCTTTTTATTGTCCAGCAGTACTTTAATTTTAGAAAGCTACCAGAAAATTTCTTCAGTTCAAATAACACCCATAGAAAAATTATTATTGTGACTCTCCCCAGAATCACATTTATTTTGAAGAGTGCTTTGAAATGGTGGAGAGGCATTCTGGAGCAGGTTAACTCTATTAAGTTATATAGCTGGACTTTTTAATTTTGCAGAAAGGTCAAATCTCTCTCTGGCTAAATTCCTCTGGGACTTTTACTTTCAAGGGGCTGCAACTTCACTTCTGCACATTGGCCCATATCGGACCATATGACTTATTGTAAATATTGAAATTCAAAGACGGGCATGTGGGAATCACGCTTGGTATCCATGGGGTGTGCTGGCCTCAGTATAGTTGCTCCAGTATTTCCATGTGATGCTGAACTCCACTCATTTGTCTGGCACATACCTGCAGGAGGGAGGACACGTACCCGTCAGGTGCTGACACCCCTCCGCAGGTAAGTCTGTCGGCAGCAGCGTGGACTGTGCTGCAGCTTTGCTGTTAGTTCATATGGCAAAGCATTTTTAAAAGCATTCACTGTACCTGCTACTGATATTGATCATATTGTGTACAAATCTGTAGACTCTTGTGATACAAAATCCATCCTAACTTTAATCATAACATTACGTTCTTTCACTGCACAATACATAACCTGGTTTGTACCAATTTATCAGTCTTTCAGCTTACCTTTCTGTCTCTAGTCTCTCTAACATACTGTGTGTACCATGATCTGGTCATGGAGCTTTACATCACAGTTTATAAGTTTTACCATTTCTTTTGAGCAATATAATTTCACAACAAAAATTTTAAAAAATAATAATACAAGAAATCGAATACTTATAAACAGGCTAACCTCCAGGCATTCTGTTTTACTGTGTGGTGGTCAGAACTCATCTGCAAAATAATGCTGTGTTATTTCTCAAGGATATGTATCAAAGTCTAAGATACTTTTGGTATCTGAATTACTGAAGAGTCACAGTACGTATCAAAACAATTTTTTGCTTTTGAGCTGCTTGCATGCAGAGTGATGCAGATTTAAATAGTACATAAGGTATTTTGACAATGAAATATTTTTTAAGACATTAACTGAATGTTTTTGAGTTATGAGCTTTATCCTCAGTAGTCAGAATAATGCATTTATTCCCATTAGTGCAAAAGAACTCATAAATCAGAGTGGCAAGATACGATGCTCACAAATGCTCTGCATCTATGCAGATGCACGTACTCTTCCTACTCTCAACTGAATAGTTGTGTTCGGTTAATTATCTTAAGCTATGCTGGTGAAAATCAGTGTAGCTCCCATTACAGTCTAGTGAGATAAGCTGCTTAGCTCCAGCAGACTCTCTAGCCCACAGTCATAAATAAGTCAGGAATCTTATGGTTGTGAATTTTGTATTAATAGGACAATTTGTGGCAGTTTCTCAAAGATTATTTCTGTGCTACAAGTTGGAAGCCCCTAACTGAATGAAGATACAACCCCGCATGGCTATACTGACTCTTTCCAGTGCTGAATATTCCAGATGCGTGTGCTATAGTGAGTACTGTCACTGCTGGAGCACAGAATTTAAATTAAAATGAAAAAAAAAAAAAAAAAAAAGGGGGGGGCGGGGGGAGGGAAAATCAGTGTGAGGTAACTAGTATTTTAGAGAAATGTATACATTACCTTTGCTTTTTAAGCTCTCCGTTGAAGCTTTCTGTGAGACGCCTTCAGTAACCTGGTTTTCAACCTGGTTTTTCAGAGATAAACCTCTGGCAGTGAGCAGCTTCAGCCGAACATGGAAAATGCTGTGGAGGCAAACCAAGCAGTGGCTGGAACAGGTCACTGCCTCCGCTCTCGGCATGCAGTTCTTTGCCTCGTTCTTGGTGCATGAGTGTAACTTGCTGCAGCGTTTGACAGAAAATGTCACTGAAATATCCTCTTAATCATGGGGTGATCACTGATTAGTAGATGAACTTGCCCAGTGGGCCGACAGCTGGTCCTCTGTATCCCTTCTGAGTCTTTTTTCTGTTCTGGACATGAAGGTATGTGCATAAAGTGGACATTATAGTCTAACATTTGAAGCAAAGGTGTCATCAAGGGACAATTCCTGTCAAAGGAATCAATTAATGATTGCCTATCTAACAAGTTAAGAACATTTTTACAGTGAACCTGAAAAATTAAGCACAGTGAAGGACAAAGTCACAGTTTTGTAAAATAATAATAAAAATATTATATTAGCACCTGTCATTTAAAAAATGATGAATCCTGAACTGAAGACTATCGTGAATAAGATAACAATGCAGCCCTCCAAGAAATACTTCAGGGAATTTCTTTTAATAAGACCTGAGAAATAAGACCACAAAACAGACCTTTGACAGCCTCAAGCCAACTTTCTCTTTTGCCATTGTGATTTGACCCAGCTATTATACTTAATCACTGAATATGAGGTAACTACAAGTTCCTATCCCTCAGATAACTTTTTAGAAGTTCAGTGATTGGAAAAATTTCAGCTATTTCCCATCATGGCTAAATGGCTGGAAAAAATACAGTTAAAGCCCTTTCTAGAGCATTTCTAATGAAGAAAGGCACTTAATCAGGAACTTCCCATTCCCAGTTGTTTGTTAGTGGCATGTGAAGGGGAAAACAGATTTCAGAGGATTAAGACTTTTCAGTTAGGTGCCTAAGGGAAGGCAGGGAATACTTGACATGCAGTGAACCCAAACTTAACAGGAATCTGATACCCTCATCTCACTAAAAACTTAGGTAGTTTCGTGCCAGTGGGAGCTGAAAGTGCTTAGCCTTGTGTGAACAATCTCAGAGACTGCAATTTACTCCTGCACAGAGGGCTGCTGGAAAGGGCTTGGTGGTTACAGTGGATGCCAAGTTGAAAATGAGACAACAGTGTGTTTGACTGCAAATACGGTAAACCACACACCGAGATACATTGGGAGGGGTAAAGTCAGAAGAAGGCAATGCATGTCCATTCTGACTTTGTTCTTGTTATGGGAGAATCAATACTGACCTAAGGATTTTATTGCTTTTGATTAATAATATGTGTACTGATCCTGAGCATGTTTACTTGCATTAGCTCACTTGGAGTACTTAGTTTTGGCTAAATACCTGAGCTCAGTTTGAGAATACTTGAGCTTTGCTTGTATAAAAAGAATGAAGTATTAAAGAACAGGTTTCCAAAGAACATTTCAGACAGTGATTCCATGTCACCTTGAATATCTTCTTGTAATATTGAAGAAAAGATTGGATCAGCACTTGTCAGGAAAGCAGTGGTAGTAGAGGATTGTTGAAGGTGGAGCTGATTCTCCCTTGGACTGGGGGAATGGTAAAGATGGTCTCTATGGGTACCTTGCCATTTTCTGTTGAAGACATTTGTTGGCTCTCAGTAAAATGTAGCAATGATATTACACCTAGCTGCTTTTATTTCTCTGTCTGTCATTAGTTCTACCCGAGACCCTTTCAAGCACTAAAGGCCCCTGAAGCATGAGAACACCATACATGAAGACTTGGTGGTGTATGTGTGTGTGTGTGTGTGTGTGTGTCCAATCTGTGATCACATTAGTCTCATTTATTTCTTCATAATTTTCAGTGTACTGAGTTGCCCAGTTGTTTGGGAGTTAGAATTGTGACCAACAGCTGTACAACTGATTTTAATGTACCTTGTTTTTAGAAATTTGAACATCCTGTTAGTCATTTACAGTGGGATCCTTTGAAAAAGTTGCAGATTAATGTAACTTTTTGTTGTAAAAATTTTACTAACAGGAAGAACATCCAAATGCACAGTTTGTTTGAGAGTCAATAAAGTCGTTGTCTGTCCTCAGGCAAGCAAATGACATTTTGAAATATTAGATTTTAAAATGTATGAAAGACCCTGCACCCAAAATATTGCAGAAAATCAAAAACATTGCCTGTTACATTAATGTCTTGATTCCAGGCTCTGTGAAACTATTTTATGAAATTTACAGCTGCAGTTCTCCTGCAGACAATCATGATATATTAAAAAGTTCATGGAAATAGACAGGCTCTGTGTGAACCTTCAAAGCAAAACCAAAAAGATTCTGAGTCCGAGTTTGGCTGGGTAACACATTAATCATCTTTTGGAAGTTATTGTTTAACAGTAGTATGCAGGATAGTCTCTTAGACTTTAGGTCAAACATATGTAAAAAGAGATTTAAGTATTTATTTGCAGTTTCACTAGGGGAGGCAACACTCAAGGAAAGCATTTCTGAAACTGTGAGGTTTTTTCATTCTGAGTTTTGTCCTGTGTCTGTGAGAGGTGGCTGGACACAGCAGAATGGCACTTTCTGGATATTTTTACTCTTATGCTGGTTTGTAATGTTGTACTTACACCAGCCATTGGAAAGGTCACTTTATAAATTGGCATAAAGTTGCACACTATCACAGCTAATAAGGCAGCTGTTACTGGATATTACGTTTCTTTAATCTTCTACCTATTCTGTCATTCTAAACCAAAGCAAATGTGGGAATTAATGTTTGTCTTATGCTTTGAGTTAAAATGTATAGATTTGAACCATGTAAGTTTCCTCAGTTCAGTAAGTTACACCTCTTATCTGTGGGGTTGAAGAACATCTAAGCCAAATACAAATTATGTTGTGTATCATGCTGTAACACTTACTATGGTGTGCATACGAGCTCACCAGAGAAGGTGGATGCCACTTCCCAAACTGTTTTCATGGGTTAGTTTTACTCCACCTTAATGTAGCTGCATTCTCTATTGGTCAGCGGGGAGGTAAGTTGTCATACTGCAATGTGCATCTGAACTTTACCTTTTTAAATGGCTTGAGAGAATGCCTCCCTCTTGAGTGCTTGTGTTTGTGAAGTCTCAGGATGACAGTGAGGAACTGTGAGAAACTGTGAGAAATAGGGAGAGTGTTGTTGGCTTTTGCCATAATAATTCTTTCTTTTGCTGACATATGGGGAATTTGATGAAGAGGCCTGAAATGACCAATCCTGGGGGAACAAAGGGGGGAAGCTGAGAAACTGTGGAGATAGGGGGGGAACAAAGGAGGGAAGTTGAGGAACTGTGGAGAAATGAACACCACTGTACCCACCATCTGGAGAGAACCAAACCGGCGGTCCAGAGGTCAGATAACCCCTTCATCAGGAGTGAAGAGGTCACTCTGAAGAAGACTGTGGGCCTTCCTGCCAAGGACCTTTCCCACGACCACCGGGTAGTAGTGCATATGCACAAAAAGATAAGATTTTATCTTAACAAGTCCCCCTCAAATAACTAGGATAACCCTGCCCTTTTTCTTTTTTTAAAAGACTAATTATAATAACCCAACCTTAAAATGAATATGTATGTGACTAATGCAATCCTAAATGTATATAAAGTGTTAACGTCTCTTTCCTGGTGTGCCTCTGACTTGGGTCAAGCACCCAGGGCTGTGCTTTTGCTTTATTGACTTTGTCCTCACAAATAAAACTAACCCTACCTTGATTACAAGGCTTGGGTGTTTATTACAATACCAAGATGAAGAGACAGCCTTTCATATAGCAGATGCACAAAAATGGGGAAAAAGATAGGACATGCACTTTAGTTTTTCATTTTCATGGCCTTCATATTGACAGTACACCAATTTTCTTCCCTCTTGCATGTGGAATACTTTGAACTCAATGAGATGTGTTGCATCTTTACAAGGACACCCTTCATGCTAAGGAAAATATTTACTCAGCACTGGACTCGGTTGTTTTCTTTCTAAGATTCAAATGTGTCATGGTTATCTTGCCCACTTTTGTGATAGATCCTTGAAATAAAAACTTCCTTATGGTTCGGGCTCATACAGCTGTGGTGTAGATCAATGTATCTTGTCTTCCAACTTGAGAAAACTTTTACCTTTTGGATTCCTCAGACTAAAATTAACATCAGTGAAAGCAGACATCTCTCTTTGTGGAAAGATGCAGAAAACAGTGAAAAAGTATACTGAGTACACTCCTCAGAAGAAATCCTTTCTCCAGTCATTTTGTTAGTCTCAACTAAAAGGAACTTCAATGTAAAGTGCAAATTAACTTACCCACATTACAAGCAGGTTTCAGATTTTGTGTAAATCTAAGAACGTTGGAGGCTGCTGGCTGGGCTTTACTTAAAAACAAGCTTTCATGTTGCTTTGATACAATTGCTCATGAAATGGAGACCACTGTTACTGACCAGTATGGATGCACAGTTCAGGGCTGTGCAGTGAAAATTTGTTGGGGCTAAGATGTTTCCTCCTTTCACCTTTACCTTCTTCTATCCCTTGACTGTGTTCAGGTCTGAAATTCTCATTTAATTTGGAATATTGCAGCAGCTTGTGTGCACTGTGTAATTAGTGTTTCCGAACTCCATAGCCTGACGTTCATTACAGTGCATGCAATGTTCTTCATCAAAAGGGCAAGAAGGGGCATGGGTTCAATATGGATGAAGCTATCTGTATGAAAAGAGCTTCTTTCTCAAGTCTGTATCTGCACCAGTGAAGGATGAGGCTGTTTGGTAATCACAGCTGAATTTTGGTTAAGTTAAAATGTTCATTTGCCTGCATGTTCCCCATATGCCAGTGAACTAACATCAGCATAATCAAGCATGAAACAAGAGCCCCAATTCTCAGATGAAAGAGTGAAGGCAGATTTGATTCGTCACCCACACAGGCATATCATTACGGAGTTTGATCCTTATCTCTGAGATACTGCAGAATATGTACAAAAGCTTCTGCAAACCATGGTTCTGCCGATTCCTGTACAGACCCTAAGGACTCATTCTCTGTGCGCCCACGTAAATCAGTGCAGGGACTGTGCAGTGCTCTCTGTATGGCATGTGGATAGATGGGTGACATGTTTTAGTAAATTTTACAGTATCCAAAAGGCAAGGCTACCATGTGATACACTTCCACTCAGGAGGCGTTAGTTTTTGCCATAGAATTTGTCTTTCTTCAAGAAAAACATTAGTCCATGGCTGTGTCACATAAGCAAATGCAGGTTTTAGAATTGCTCCTTACTTTGTTGTGTGTTTTTTGTTTGTTTGTTTTTTTTTTTTTTTCTTTTTCCTATTTGAATGACTTTTCTTTCTGGGTGGAAAGAGCTTAAACTCGTCTTTTTTCCAAAGTATAACCTCAAGCTAAACTCTTCTGCTTATGCTGCTTTTTTTTTTTTTTTTTTTTTTTTTTTTGGTAATGGTTTAAGCTGAAGTTAACCTTCCTATTAGCATTTTAATAGAAAAAGAGATTCTACCACTTAGCAAGAAGTTTTGTCTGCTTTCAAATGGTAAAGGTATGAAATGCTGTTTTCCAGTGTTTGCAAATTCCTATTTTCCTGAAGCAAGACTCTTTTCTCTTTATTGATATAAATAAGAACAACATTTGACAGGGACTTCCCGGGTCATCTGTTTCAGTCATTTCCTTTATAACCACATTGAATATTTCACATTATAAACTAATCAGTCTTGTTTTAAATGAAATTGAGGTATTTTGCTCCTACTTTCTTTAGTCAAAGCCTATTCTAAATGCTTGTTTTTCTGGTGGTTAAAATACCTTTTCATCGCTTAAATGGATTCATGGTCAATTATAGCCACTTGTTCCAGTGCCAATAATGTCCTTTATCTGAAACATTGTTCTTTTAAGTGAAGATGATTTTCCAAATAGGATTTTTCTGCCATAATCTTTTCTTACAAATGTCCCCATTGTGTGACACTATATGGGGAGCCCTTTCCTTAGTGGGGATCTGAAAGTGAGTCAGGGCATTGTGTGCCTAAGTAAATAATATTAAATGTACTGTCAGCTTTCCAAAGGTACTGCAGGGTCTTTCTAACACACTCTCAAAACAGTGGAGGTTAGGCCATGTGAAAATTGAAGGGCAAGCAATAGATTTGTTACACACACAAGAATTATTTATTAAAATTCTTGAGACAATAAAGACTTTAAAATAAGGGTTATAATAATAGCTTTGCTCCTGCCTTGCTAGGGTTTCCATTAGATGTTAATTCTATTATTAAAAATTAAATTAGTTTTATTTTTGATCCTTTTTTTAAAGAAGACACCTATTGTTCTAAACAGCCCTTGCCTTATTAAAAATTCAGAGCATTATCTGAATCAGTTGTCAAGCCGGATATATTAAACCAGAATATGTTTTAACACTAGCAGGTATGAAGTGATGTGCCCAGCAAGAAGGGGAGCCAGGAATAGCTACAAAGTATATCCCGAAAACCCAAAGCATCCTTCAGGGGGTCAGGGGTCAGAGCATGTTGTGGTGCTGTGACAATGGAGTCACAGTGGCTCTTTGGTCATGACCAGGGCAGTTGTTGGCAAGAAAAGGCTGGTGATAAGAGCCTGTTGAAAGGACTTTAAATTGAGAGATTTTAATCTCTCTACCATTAAAAGTTATGTTTAATATCTTTATCAATGATCTGGATGAGAGGATTGAGTGCACCCTCAGTCAGTCTGCAGATGACAACAAGCTGGGTGGGAGTGTTGGTCTGCTCAAGTGTAGTAAAACTCTGCAAAGGGATATGGACAGGCTGGGTTGATGGGCCAGGGCCAATTGTATGAGGTTCAACAAGGCCAAGTGCCAGGTCCTGCCTTTGGCTCACGACAACCCCATGCAACACTCCAGGCTTGGGAAGAGTGGCTGGAAAGCTGCCCAAGAGAAAAGGACGTGGGGGTGTTGGTCGACAGCTGACTGAACATGAGTGTCAGCAGTGTGCCCAGGTGGCCAAGAAGGCCAATGGGATCCTGGCCTGTATCAGAAATAGTGTGGCCAGCAGGACCAGGGCAGTGATCGTCCCACTGTGCTCAGCACTGGTGAGGCTGCACCTCGAGTGCTGGGTTCAGTTTTGGGCCCCTTGCTACAAGAATGATATTAAGGTGCTGGAGCATGTCCAGAGAGAGGCAATGAAGCTGGTGAAGGGTCTGATGCACAGGTCTTATAAGGAGCAGCTGAGGGAACTGGGGTTTTTTAACCTGAAGAAGAGGAGGGTGAGGGGAGACCTTCTTGCTCTCTACAACTCCCTGAAAGGAGGTTGGAGCGAGGTGGGTCTCGGTCTCTTCTCCCAAGTAACAAGAGACAGGACAAGAGGAAATGGCCTCAAGTTGCACTAAGGGAGGTTTAGATTGGATGCAGTAGGGAGTGGCTGACACTGGGGCGAAGTATCTATGTGATGATGATGGTGCTGTCTCCATACCCTGGCCTCTCCTGGCTGGAGGGGAATGATGAGCATCAGCACACATCAGCCCCTGAGCTCTGGTGAGGTGTGGCATCTGCAGTCTGCTCTTACATGGAGATAATAGGAGCGTGTTGGCTTTTTACTATGCTGGCTGGAAAGCCAGTTGATAGAAAGCTGTGTTTTTCTTGTGAATTGTTTGAATAATGGTGTATTTGGGGAAAATGTTTGATCTTGCACACAGGTGTCTGATGAGGCTGTGTTAAAAGACAGAAACCTCCATCTGCTATATTAGAGCAGTTCAGTGTAAGTGTCAGAACAGCAGGTCAATGGGGCTTGTGTATCTTAACTGTGCCCAGAGTTATTTATATTCTTTTATGGAGAGCAAGGTCTACAAAGCTGCTGTCCTGAAGAATCAGAAATTTGAATACAGGAGGAATTCCAACCAAAAGATGAATATTGGATCAGTAAATTAAATTTAGTTACAAAAGGATAAACATGCATTGTCAGGCACTACACCTCTTCCTGCTGTTTTGGGGTGGGGTGGGTTGGTGATGTTGCATTACATTGACATAGAATTCTTGTGAGGCAGGGTGGCAGCACCTGAGATTATCCACTCTTACAGAGGAGGAACTAGCTGTTTATGTAATGTATTTTCTGCTTTGGATAAAACATTTTATTTGGGCAGACAGATTGCAGATTATCCAAATCTCCTTTTGTTCTTTTTAAACAAAAAATCATGAGAACAAAAACACCAACATTCTACATTAGGTCTGGAGATCACCCTTCCTGCCAAGTGAAATGGCTTGAGTTGTTTAATGATAATAATAAAACATTTGAAGCTACACAGTATTTAATATTCATACAAAGAATTTCACAAAATGGTGATATCTATGCCCATTCTGCTATTCAGTGTTATAAATTTTGTTCAAATTTCAAAATGATTAATTTTAAAGAAGACATTTACAGGTTGTTGGTTTTTATGTATGTTCTGTTAAAAGACTGTAAGCACTGGCAGTTACGCTAAATTCCTAATTTCTAAATTCCATATATATGTGATATAATACTGTCATTTTCATTCTAAAGAGCTCCAAAGTACAATATCAACCACTCGATTCAGCCCAAGTTCATCCTACTTGGGGTCAGGATTTTAATCTACGAAGCTGGCAATTGTGTCCTAAGTTGTACTTGTTTGATTTGTCTGTATTCAGGAAGCAAAATTAGAAGCATATAACCTTAATTCATTGTGGATCATTTACACAAGAGGAGTGTTGTTAGTATATGAGTGCAAAGTAACTGGTGTTTGCCTGCTGCTGCTCTTTGACTCTGCTGTGCTAACAGACTGTTGATTTTGTGTATATGTAATTATTTTTTTCAAGGAATCGGTGATCATTGAGGCAGCAATAATTGGCACCAGGGAATCCTTTTAGCAAGCCTTCACTAGCAGTTAGGGATGTTTTGATTTCCACTGTTTTTTGAATAGCTAGAAAATGTGCTAATTTTCAGTTGTGTAGTAACACTTAATTAAAAATGCTATAGAGACTTGGAGGGGTGGGCTTAACGTTGGGCAAGATCATGACAAATGGGCAGTGTGTACTGCTAAGTTTGGGAATGAACTACTGTCTCAGGCTAACTGGGAAGGGGAAGAATAGGAGGCCTTGTTTGTAAAGAAAACCTGCAGGAGGAGAAAAATTCACAACAAAAGTCATTGTAATGAACTGAGAATGGAAATACATGATACAAACTGGCCAGCTTGGGTTATTTAGGAGCCAAGCATTCTCCCATATTGTTCAACAAGAAACACTGGGATTCAAAATGAAGATCCACTAGATCCAAACCCCAGGATTGGAATGTTACCAGTTTAAGAGTGTGTTGGGTTCTTGCATGCATGACATACAAGGGACATCTGGAAATGTTTCATCTGACTGTGGGATTATAATTACTTACCCCTTGCAACCCTGTCCATCATCATTATTTACCACTTGGGGCATCACTGTCCCCAGGTATAGAAGCCATTGATTATGGCTGGTGCACATCAGGGTCAAGAACATTGCGCTGAGAATACTCCTCAACTAGCTTGCAGTAGTTCAGTGTCTGGGATGACTACGGAGACCTGCTGAGCAGAGCCCTCAGTAGGGAGAACATTTATGCAGTTTTCATCAGTGTAAATGCACACAGCTGTGTGGGTCTTGTACCCACCTGCCATCTTTTCTGGAACCAAGACTTGATACCACTTCTCAGGAAGCATTCAAACCAGTGCAGGCTGGAGATGACAGGCACTCTGATGAATTTTGAATCCCTCTGTTAAGATCTCTGTGGAAAAGGGTTCCACAGATGTGTCCTTAGGAAATAGGCTTAGACATTTAAATAAAATGCTGAGCTCACTTTCTGAGTGAAGGTGAACATGCTTTGGACCATACTTGTGACCTTACAGTTCCATGTGAGAGAGGGACAGATGATTTATGACATGCTTGTAGCTTGTGAGTGACACAAACTGATGTTTCATACTGCTTCTGCTCATTCTGGTTGGTCCACAGAGGAATCAACAAGCAGAATGTCATAGCTTACATTGGAGAGAGATCATGGATCTTTTCAGATGACCGTGTCTTGTGTGTTCCCACCTGGCACACAGATTTACAGCAGAACCAGGATGGATATGTTAATTTCCTACCTGTCCCCAGATCCTTTGACAGAGCGTTGTACAGCATTGTTGGGTCTAGTTGGGTGCAAAGTAATTGTCTCCTTTACCCCAGAGAAATTGGCCTTATGCCTTTTGTGTGATCCTGTAAGGAAAATACGCTAATGAAGAGGAGGATGGCAAGTCTGTTTTTCTTTAGTCGTGCCATGCTACTATGTCTTGCTAGTGTGACATGCTAATGTCAGAGTCAAACTCCTGCTGCATATGGCTTTATTATAAATGTGCCACTTACAATAGCTTGGCCGGAGATTTGGTGCACACATATTTCAGCCTGTCAGTAGTCATTTACTTGCCCACGTTTTGGAAGCTGGTGATTTATAAATTTCAAATGTACAAAAGAATTAAAGGAAACTAAGAAAGTCACCATTCGGGTATCCATCACATTTCAGCAGAACTGGAGTGTGTCCAGCTCAGCAAGGTCTTTGTGGAACAGAAAAGTGATTTACACTCATGTTAAGTGTCAAGCATATGCAATGGCTGCAGATATTTGAGCTAAGGCTCAGACAAAAAATAGGCTTAGGATTTGGATAGGGTTGGGACAGAGACAAAGCCTAATGCTCTAGTTGGAGTGGGGCTGAGGAGGGGCTACCAAAGGAACAGACCATTCTTCTGGAGTTTCTATCAGAAACTTTCTTGCCAGAGCTGGAGCTTTGTCCTTCACCGTGTGCCAATTACTCCTTTCTCATAGAGGCCATGTTCTACACAGTGCTATGTGGCAGGCAGTCTTGGCTGACATTGGCTCACAAGCTGTTTTTGTTGCTTATTTTCTATACTAAGCCCGTGGAGGCTGCAGTTACAGCTGTAATTTCATTTTAGCCAGTATGAGTATGGAGCCACCGTGTGCCATGGTGTTCCAGAGCAGAAATTATCTGTCAAGTAGTACCACTAAGTAGAGATAGGAAGTACTCGCTTTTGTTCCAGTCTGAAAGTACTACTGCAGTTGTCTCACTCCTGCTTCCCCTGGCCATAGCTTTAACACATAGTAGAGTAGAAGTTCACCCTTTTACCGTAAATATTGGTATAGAACAGGTTGTACATTTGGATAAGTGAACAAGGAACTCTCAAACTGCATCTCTGTACATCTTCTCTTTCAGTTCAGGCAACACTTCCAATCTGTTTGTCTGTTGTATAGGTTTGGATTTCAGCATAGGGTTTTCTTGAGCCTCATTCACATAAGTATCATATCTTGCAAGTCATCTCATCTTGAACATCTCTTCCATTGTCTTAGAGGCCCTGGTCTGCCAACCCAAAGCAAGCCTACTTCTGCAGGAACAGACAGTTCATGCAAAAAAGAATACCTACAGCTGAGTTCTATGAGGGATGCAGTATTTCTCCTTTGAAAGCTGTGACATGGGAGATACGGATAGTAGTTTGGTTTTCTACAGATTCCACCAGAATTTTGGGTTTAAAAAAAAAAAAAAAAAAAAAGTTGAGGCTCTAGCTGCTGCAGCTGTAAAAAAAGCTTTCAAAACTAACATGAGTTTAAATTAGGAAGTTTTATCTGCCTGAATCTGAAGCTTGGAAATGTAAGCCATTTCAGTCAATTCAGTTGTTTAACGAAATAATGAAAGCATCATATAAAATTATGCAAAACCAGGGGAAATTCAATATCCTGAAACCTTACACCCAGATTAATCAAATTAATGGCAAGGTATAAAAGGACACATTTGGAAGATTATGTAGCGATTCAGCAGTGTAGGGTTTTAAGAGCCTTTGAAAGGGAAGATGAGCCTTTGCTATTTGCTGTATGGCAATTTCTCAGTACAGTAGTTAAATATAATATTTTCAGGAAAAGAAGTGATGTGATTTTCTTTTTTTTATTTCTTTTTTTTTCCTACAAATCTCCCAAACACATTTGGTTTAGATTGGAGGAAGTAAAATATGCTTCAAAGATATGGTCTTAATTTCTGAAAAAAAGTACATAACTGTTTCATATAGGAAAAATGTCACACCAAGGTGTTCCTATTTGGGAGAAGAGATATATGAGTCCTCTTTTTTTTTTTTTTTCTCATCTAAAGCTGAATTTGTCAGTAATTTTCAAACAGTTTCAGGCAACCAATAACACATTTATTTTCCTTCATAAACCATTTGTCTGAAAAAAATTAACTGGGCTCCTACCTTTAATATTTGAGAACTGTTCAGTGTTGAAACAGTGTGAAAATATAATTGGAATCTCCTTGTTTCTGCTTCTCATTATCGTATTTTAAATAGAACAAACAATATGTAGAAATAAAAAAAAAAAAGGAATTAAAACTTGAGAGGAGTGAGATCTGGCAAAGGATGTGATACACTCAAAACTTATAGTGAAATTTACAAATAAAAAGATGTGCTTACCAAGAGTACCAGCAAAAATGAACACTAAGAACTATTACCCCCAAAATTTGGGAACTTGGAATTTAAGTGCCAAATTTATTATCCTCTGTGACAGGCTGCTGTGCCAGCACTCACTCATCCCATTCACACCACAACTTTAGATGAGAAAAAACCATAAAGGATCTACAACTGTGAAGGATCAAGACAAATAGCAACATCATAATAATCAGCCCAAAACTGCTTGCCCTGAATGTGCTTGCTTGTGAGACTGCAGCCTCATCTCAAAGGAAATATCTCCAGCTGAAATTTACTTCACTAGAGGGATTCAGACTGGAAAGTTTCCTGATCTTAGGGTTTTTCTCTGCTTGTAAAACTATGCTCCTCCTGCAGCAGTCCAAAATATTTAACTTATACAATACTTGACCTTTACCTAGGGCATGAGGAAAGCACTGCTCCATTGGTGGTGGAAAGCATGCTCCCATAAGGGCATTTTATCAAAGCCCACATTTCACATCTCAGTTTCCTGTACAGAGAGTCCCTCAAGAAACTGCTCCATCCCTAAATCTGTATGCTTATCTCAGTGCATCTCTGACAGTGTCCATGGCTTGTACTTGTACTGTACATGCCTCTCTTGTTCTCACCTAGGATCCCTCATACTTGTTTCCAGAGGAAATGTTTCAGTGTGTGGTTTGGTAAATCATCTTTCTAAGAGGAAAAGAGGAGGAAGGAGGCTTGCATGCCATTATAAGGGGTACACTCCATCTTGCTGTTTGAGTCCACAGTGGTGCAGACTGGGAGATTTTGAGCATTCC
Source organism: Antrostomus carolinensis (assembly GCF_000700745.2). Taxonomy (NCBI): domain Eukaryota; kingdom Metazoa; phylum Chordata; class Aves; order Caprimulgiformes; family Caprimulgidae; genus Antrostomus; species Antrostomus carolinensis. Next base: position 36,762 of record NW_010332820.1, on the reverse strand, counting down.
CTGGTGGATGCAACTTGCCCTGATCCAGATTTCCCAAGTATGCTGACACAGCAGAGATGAGCAACAGAGAAATATGTGCTCCCCTGAAAACACTTCTTCAAAGCCCATTTGTTATGACTAACAGCAATCAGTGTACTAAAGAGACAGTGATATGTCTTGAGTTAAAAAAAACGTGAGGAAAAAAAGAAAATGAGCAAGTTTCCTCAGATGCAGCTCAAGCTTCTCCCAAGCCAGTTTGCCTGCTCCGGCCAGTTCAGCTTGATCACGGTAAAGAGCATCTGCCTCAGCCACCATGGTCAAGGCAGGCACAGAGACTCCTGACCTTGAGCTGCCTGCTTCTCTCATGACTCACATCAAACTCTGTTAACTCAGATCCTTTAACCTAAAAAATACGGCTGCAGAATAATCCTTGTTGATTCTTTTCCATTTCAAGTAAGCATAAATCCTGCTGCTAAGTCCTCTGTTGTAGTACTGTGGGCATTGTGCTGCAGAGCACTGGTTCTTGGGGAGAATTTTGATTGCCTCAGAGGTAGTTCACATATTATTAAAGAAAATGTCAGACCACCAGCCGAAGATGGAGAGATGGCAGTTTGTAATGGACATGTTTGTAAAATACTGAGGAGGAAGATGAGGGTAGAAAATTTGCTCTGTTAGACATCTGTGTCGTGAAAGTGACAACATTTAATATTACTAGCAGGAAAATGTATCATTTATTAAATTAATGTACCATATTATAGGGTGCTTTTATACAGCAATTTGGCACTCTTGGTGAAGTTTTGTATTGAGAAGTAATAAAGAAAATTATAATGTAAAATATGCTACCTTCAACATTCATAAAACATGCCATACTTTAAAGGACCCAATCCTTTTCATATCCACAGAAATGGAAGCTTTGCCATCAACTTCCGTGGAAGTAAGGTCAGCTACAAAATGATCAATTAAACAGGATTCCAAGAGTGATTTACTGTCCCCACGATATTCATTTTCACCCCATTAGTGTTCCTTTTTGTTAATGTGACCTTCAGTCTTGCATAGTGAAATGTTCATTGCTCCAAAGCATGACACAACATGGTGAGAATACAACTGATAAGGCAATGATCTGAATTAAACAAGGTAGTACCAGTGTGCAGGAACATTTTGCACAGTACGATGGACTCCTGGCCCACACGTTGTAGTGGTTTTGTACACCTTGGTAGTATAAAATATGTAAAATCTGTAAAATTCTAATAAATTAGTTAATGTGTAGGTTCTTTTATAAGATCCATTTTATTTCTGGTCATTTTTAAAGAACTTCAATGACTAAACTATAACATCCAGACATATATTTTCTTGGGGGAAAAAAATGAGTGTTGGTTTGCTTTTCCAAATGAAAATATGTAGCTTTGGATCTATCAGAAAAATGGAAAATAAAGGGCTTACCCCAGTGGAACAGGAATTCAGTTATGAACCATCTATATCAGAGACCTTGGAAATCTTGACTTGCAGTTTCCATTGAAAAATAGAGACGTTTGATGTAGTGAGAGATGATACACTATACTGTATTTTCTTTCTCTATTGCTGTTGGAATTGTATATTTAGTGAATTAGTTGTGATTGATGATAGAGTTTTAAGGACTTGCTAGTTCTTCCTGGGAAAAGATGGCATATTTTAACTATATTAATGGTTTGAGACTTAAGGATAGCACCATATATTTTTGTAATCTTTCAGCAGTGAAGCCACAATTTATACAAATGGATTCACTCTGTCTTTAGCCCAAGCAACTCTGACAAAAGATGTCGTTTAAAGTAATGTTGCTCATCATTCATAGACGCAAAAGCTTACGGCTCCATTGCTTTGATATGAAACTGCATTGGAGTTTTCAACTCCTTGCAAGATCAGTATATGGTGTTAATGATAACTGTTTTATGCAGCTCCAGATTAGACTACTTTTGAACACAAAAGTGGTTATTTACCAACAGAAAGAGATATGCTAACTTGAGAGTATGTAGGGGGAGAAAAAAAGCATTCCAGCCACAACTCAGAATTCCCTGAATGTCAACTCTGGAGCAGTTAAAAATAGTGCTACTGTGTGTTCAGCCAAAATTGCCTATTTACAGTACAGTATATTAGATCCCTTTACAGCACCTTGGTAAGGAAGCACATCATTGCAGAATAGTACCAAGGGCTGAGAGAGGTCTCTGACTTTTACTTTGGTGTTTTAGCTGAAATGAAGCCCAATCCTGCAGTTATATTTTAATACTCCCTTTTGTTGTGATATCAGTAATGCATGTATAGGGACCCATATAAATTTTGTTGACGGGTAATAGTCAACAAAAACATGGTACAAAAAGTGGTCTTTAGGCACAATCTGAGAATAATAACAGATTAATCTGTTATCCAGATCAGTCTGTGATCCAACCCTTTTACAATGCCACTGTGTTTTTGCTACTAAAAAAACCCCAAACAAACCCCAGCACTTCCTTTCTTGGTTCAAGCAACAGGTTCTGTAAAAAACCAATGATATCGTATAGTTTGTAGATAAGTGATAAATCTTTATATAGCAACTGTTTTACAAGTGTGCTGCCACTCAAAGAATTTCTTCAATTATTAGTTAAAGTCTGAGAGAGAAAGTGATATTTCTCATCTGTAATCCTGTATTTAGATTGTCCCCTTATTACCCTGTTAAAATACTTTGTTCTGTAATTATTAATCCAAATATTGCTCACCTCCTGAGAAACTCTCATACTCTTTAGCTATGCATCTCACGTTTTTCAGTTTGAAATGTTGCTTTATGTTTCTAGAAAACAGATCTTAGAATTGAAGTATTTACGAACAAGACATCATCTTTTTTTCCTGTAATAAATAAATCGTAATTCATAACTACTGTGCATCAGAAGGAGTTGAGGGGCACGTACATGTTGATTAGAGAGAACTGGATGTGGTACATAATACATTTTTAAAGCAGACAACAAAATGGAGAAAAAATTTCAAATGGGGTAGGTAGTAGGTAAAATAATCATATGGACCTGGGGCTGGTTATCCTCATTCACTATATGATGAACTTGACAAGTAATGTAACCTTTACCATTTCCTACATGGCCACTGCTGAGTTTGTGCTCAGCTTCTCCATCAGCCAGTTATCCCATCCTTTGGGACTGAAGTATTCTGCAGTCAAAGACAAAATTATCAAAATTTCCTTCATAAAGGCACATCAGAGGAATCTCACTTGAGAGTACTGTTTCAGAAAAATAAGTTTCAGGGTGGCATTATTGGAAAATTTTGGGGGGGATCTTCTTTAGATGATGACTTTGTTGCCTACACATTGTTTCCATGAGCTGAGGCAGTAGTACTACATAATCATAGGTAAGATATAAAATGTTGAGTTCAATTTGAATTATGTAGTTTGAATATAATGGCCGTTGCTACCTAGAGCAGATTGAATCATCTTGTTCTCTTGTTGAAAATGTAAAAGAAAAATCTTCAATTGTTTCAACACATAACAAACAGAAGACACTTTCAACAGGAAAATGAACTGTCAAGCAGGTTCATTACAAGAAGCTGACACAATTTCATGAAAAATTTCTCAGAAATTACATTCCTGGTACAAAACTTATATCTAGCTACTGGAAAAAAGCAGCAGAAGGCCTAATAACTGGGTAATAAATAGTCATCTGAGAACAGCAGAGAAGTGTGGAAGCTGAGGAAAGTGTCCCAGTGGCTGAGGGGTAGGAGCAGTGCTGATTCCTGTCCTGGTAGTCAGATGGAGAAATTGCAGGAGAACAGTAAATCTTCTCTAAGAGCCTGTGTATGCACAAGCAGTTCAGGCAGAGGCAGATGGAGTATCTGGGTATTTGGGCCACCCGTCGGTATCACGTTCGTGCACTGTTCACAGAGACCTTATCCTGCCTTGTCCAAGGCTGCAGGGAGTGAGTTCCCCTTCCCACACACTTTGTGTCTATATCCCTGGCTGAGAGGAAACTCGGCACTGATTTGTTGATGAAAATAGGTTAAGTTGTCCTCTCCTCTCCTCTCCTCTCCTCTCCTCTCCTCTCCTCTCCTCGTTTCTTTCTATTTTTTTTTCTTGATTTAAATATTATCTTCATCTTTTAATAAAGGATGGAGGAAATATATTGAAGGATTAAATCCTTATCTGCAGCCATTTGAAGTGCCTGTGGAACTGTTTCATCTTGCATTTCAGGGGATTTGGAAGCTAGATCCTCCTGCAGTTTCTGCTGCATACGGAATAACCTGTGCCCAAATTGACCAGTGGGATGGGTACAATCCCTGCTGTCAGGTATATTTTATGTTCCTCTGATATAAACGTCTGGTGTGTTGACAGCCTGCTTAGCAGTGGTCACATAGATTCAGAACAAGAATAGTCCCAAAGACCTTTTTTTGGTTGTCTTCACTCTTTTCCATTGCTTTTAGTGTTGCTACAAGGTCTTTGAATTGTTTCATTGGGAAGTTAATTTGTTCCTCTCAACTGTCATGCGTGTCACTGGGCTTGTTAATGGGGCTGCACAGAAATGCACCAGTGGGCACTGGAATGACATTTGTCCTCATGCTTTTTGTACGTATAGCTCTCTATGCATCCCTTAGTCATGTTCCCCTTGGAGGCTTGCTTGCCTTTCTTTGCATCTCCACTGACCATTAAACATTTTTAAGTAATATATTAGTCTTAAAATATTACATGTTTATTGTTGAGTAGTTGCCTCCTGTAAACCTGATGCATGGGACTGAGTGTCCCCACTGACTGGGGATGTGAATCGTTTATCTGGAACTTGTTTTATCAAAGCTATGAAGTTTCTCATAGCATCTTTCTTTGAGGCAGTGCTTTGTGCATGTTTGGTGTATTTTTGTGAAAAAGAATTTGCATTCTCAGATCAGAACATTACCCTGTGTTTGATAGTAGCTGATACTGAAAGACTCAGGTCCCACACTGATCACCAGAAGGCTCTTCTGCTTCCCATCAGCTGGTATAAACTGATGAAAGTGGTGAAAGGCAGCAGTGCTGACTCTGAAAATGGGTCGTCTCGCCAGAGATTTATGTGGATGCTACTCTTTTGTTAATTCTTTTAAATCCTTTGCCTCAAATAAGACAGATTTCATGGGATAACTATCTCCTTCATTGTCTTTCATCAGAAGATTTACATTTTCTTGATCTTTGGTCATGAGCCAGGATAAACAGTAGTGAGTGTATCTATGATTTCTTTACATGCCTATATTATGCCTGCTTTTATTCATTTTTTTGCTCAGCCAACCAATAATGACATGATTTGACCCAATTTTCTTAACAATGCTACATGTGCTTAGTGAATTCAAAACTTCCTCAGTGGTAAAATGGAAAAAATAATAGTGAAACCTGGTGGAATATATTTTGCAGCTTTTGAAGGCAAATTAGAGGTGAAGACTATTGCATAAACCTTTTATGAAAAGGTTTTTCCTTGTCAAGTATAGTAACATTTTTCATCATTGTAGCAAGCTTTGGAAGCCAGGGTGCTAATCCAAAGAATGGATCAGAATTAATAGGCTGGATGGGGCAGGGTGAAACCTACTCATTAAACCCCCGTGGAGCAAAATCAATTGGCGAGAGATGATTTAACAGAAGTTCCATGATGTTCCTTACTTGTGAATGTTATTAATCTAAAAACTTACAATTGAAAATCCACCTAAAAATTGT
>NW_010332820.1:0-31059 GCF_000700745.2 Antrostomus carolinensis | reverse complement strand
AGGCTGAGCTGTTACACTGTGCAACAGCCAATCACGTCCAAAGTACAAGTTTTAAATGGTCTCTGCTGCCTTTGAGAATTCAAGTGAAATACATTTTTAACGTTGATCTTCAGTAGCTCTGTCCTCTTATTTGAAAAACTGCATGGGAATGCTTGGTCTGTAAAAAAGGCTTTGAGTCAGGGCTATCTCAGGGCACAGGTAAGCCATGCAGTTGCCTGAAACAGCAAACTAAGAGAGATGGCAAAATGGCACTGGCTCCTCCTTCACCAGATTGTGATGTGCACTTGCTGGAGGCTGCTTTGAGCTTGGAGATGGTTTTTCCCAGCCCCCCAAAGAGCATTCATTGTTTTGGCTAGATGTAGTACCAGAGATGCTTAATACTTAGTTCAGCTGGCATTCATCATCCACAATAATTCTCTTTTGATACACTGTCTACATTTAATATGAGGTTTTTAGTTTCAGAGAATAATGGATTGCTTTGAGTTTTATTAAAACAACACATGAAATCCACTCCACGATAATTCATGTTGCTGGGCTTGTGCTGTGGTGCAGTAGTTCACTGTGCACAAGTGGTCAGATTGATCATAGGATATTAATTGGTTGTGGACTGCAGCCTTGTGGTACTCTGGCTTCAGGTTGACAAGAATGATAGCTTTCATTTGCATGCAAAGTCTCCAGCTGTCCCTTCAAGATGGATGATGGGGTCTGGCTTCATCTATCACCACTTCTTTACTTTTTTATAAGACAGAAAGAAAAAAGAATTTAAAAAGCCAAAAGATAAAATGTCATAAAATGTTCTTTGCAGATCTCCTTGAAATAGAGGGTAATTTCAAGCATCTTATTTCTGCTCAGAGTCCAAGAGAAACATTTTGAGTGCAGATGAAATGATGTGTCCTTTGTGTTAAATACACTCCGTTCATTAATTAACACACACTCCATTTGAGATTTTAAAGAATTATATTGCAGGGAAATGTAATTTACATTTAGTAACAATTTATTACCCTTTTTTCTCTACTTCAGAGGAAACTCATGCTTGCTTCATAAAAGAAAGCTGCATGATCCACATTTAGGAAAGAAATAAAATGATCATGCATAATCTAATCCAATCTGTGAAATTTAGAAATGCAGTGAAAAGAAAGATGTATTGGCAACTGTAGAAGTAAGGAAACTTGATAGCATCAGTACAGTGAGAGCCCTGCTAACACAGAATTCTCCTACTTTCCAACACCCACCTTGCAATAAACTCTAGTGACAGCACCGATAGTATCCCACATCATCAGTGTCACTGAACGTTTCACATCAGGAGATGCATAACAGTCAGCTGCCACTGGCATTTAATGTGTATATTGCAGCAGTGTTAAGTGTTCAGCCCCGCTGTAATTACTTTGTGATCGGCACCTTGTGGGATTTTGCAATCTGTGCTTCTGTAATGTGCGATCTCTGCTATTGTTTCTATTCTACTTCACCAGTGTCCTCCTAAGTCATACTCTGTTGCATAAGTTCCACCAGAATCTCACCATTTCATTTTCTATAGCCCTACATGACTTGATTGCCTTGTAAGAAGGGGAAGGAAGGTCCTACACAAATCTGAAACCTAGAATATCCCAAAACCACATCTAGTTTATTTCTACTTTTCTTAATGTTGCCATGAATTCAACAGAATTCATCTAGTACCCGAAGCTCCTGCTCTTCTCTCCAAAGCAGTTTGACTATCTCCATGCACTCTGATACCATCCTGCCTGCAATAGCTGCAGACATCTTAGGTGAGAAGACTGGTGGCAAGACTTCTTGTTCAGAGATGAATTCACCCCTGGAATTGCCAGCTGCTGTTACCAGTTTTAAACAGTTACCATGGGCTGCAAGGTCATGGTGCAGCAGAAGCTGTTGGAGCAGCTGGCAAGAACAGGGCAGACACAGCTAGTTGTTTGGATTTTGACTGCTCTCAAAGTCAAGGGGGCTACAGTCATGGCCAGCTTCTTCTTGGTGCCAGTACTGTGACCTGTTAAACACGGGTCTGTTCCAAGTCATTGAGGAGTTAATGGGTTAGAATCAAAACCACCAGTAATGATCCAAGAGCATTTGAGTGCCTCAAAATTCATTTGCCTTGCAAGCTGCATTTCAGCATGGATGCAGCATCTTCCTTAAAACTGTGATTGTGTTGTCCTTCTTTCTATGTCATAAAAAGAATTCATGTGATGAATTCTAAATATTTACTGCTAATATAAAAATGCTAAACTCCTTCTTGCAGAAAATTATCCCACAGAGGCAGACCAAACAGTGCTCTTGATCCCAGGTAGAGTTTTCAGAAAGTTATATTCATAGTGATGGTGGCAGAGGGGGAGGCATCCAGTTGCTCTATCATTTCACCCCATTGTCCCAAAAGATGCATTTCCTGCTCGAATAGTAATAGAGAAAAACTCTGGTTAATGACTCCTGGCGTCCACACAAGTTCTGAGTTTATTGAGTTTGAGTTTATTGAGAATAAGTGTTCACTGTTTATTTTCAAAGGTGTAGACATTAATCCTTTGCAACATTTTGTTGTGGTGGCTTTATTTCTGTTACAGCAAATGACAGATTGAGGTGCAATCGTTTTGTCAGCTTGATGCTGTGGTGAAGGAAAGGCAGCACAACAGCTGAGTGCTAAAAAAAAGTGTTTTGACTGACTGGCAGGGCACACTACAATACATCTAAACTGAGAACAGTGTCCCCATAAAAACACAGCCTCACAAAGCTGCATTTTTATGAATGAATTGCTTTATGTGGTTTTCCACTGCTTTTCACCTTGTGTGGTAATACACCGCTGTGCCGAGGAAAATAAAAGCGTTCGTTCTGATCTGATAGTGGAACTTGCTGGTGAATGTGTGTTAGAGCCTCAGTCCACAGAGGATGCTTATTACAAGTCCAGGTGGGAACCCTTGGCTCTTTAGACAAGCTTTTAAATCTGCAAGTGCACAGTTCAGTCCCTGGCAGCCAAGACGATAGCTGTCACATTTACATTTACATCTGCACAATTGGCTCACACATTTGCTTAGGTGCAAGCAGCAACATAAAAGAGAAAGCAGTAACAGGTCATGCCTGAAGCATTTTACTGTCAGCCATTGAGAAATCTGTGGCAGAAGCTGGGATTTCAGATGAGCCAAAGGGAGTTAGGTACGTATTTTTTGAAAGGTATAACACTGAGCTTCTCTCAACAACATCTGCCCTCTGGGTAACGTATCGATTTAGCGCTTTGTGTGCAATTAGCTCCATCTTCATCTATGGCGTGAAAGTTGCAATGTCACTGTTAAGATTTTTAGATGCCAAAGTAGTTTTAAGCTATGCCTAGAAGCATGTGTATTTGAACTAGGATTGAACAAAGCTTAGCTTTGGTTATGAGCTAGTTTCAGATTAAGGAGTTGGCATGCTATTATTTGCCCCAGAGGATGCTATTCAAACAGATCAGTTCTGCTGTCAAAAGGTTAGCCAGATTCTTGATTGAATGATACTAGAGGCTCTGTGTTAATTAATGGTGGGAAAATGCCAGATCCTTTGATTGAGGAAAGTAGGTTGGCATGCAATTGTCTCATAGAAGATTTGAAACAATTTCATTAGAATCCCTGCACTCTGCTTCATATTTGGATAATTGTTCCTTTCATCATTGCAAATTACATGAACAAATGTCCAGGAGGTACATCAATAGCAAAATTATAGAACAGCAAGTGTTCTTTTAGTGCTCATCACAAGAAGAGGAAAAGTCATTATCCACCCTGTGGAAGAAGAAGACCCTGCCCCAATATTAGACCAGTTCTTAGCCATGGGTGAATTAACATTTTTAGCCTTCATTTCCCTTAGAGGAGTTATCTGATCTGGAAAACACAGCAGCTGTGCTGAGTTACAAGAAAGAGGCCCTTCTAATCATAAGCAGCTGGATATCAGTGCATGACCCTGGTGCTGACTGGCTTCACACCTGTAGGAATTCAGGTTCTTGCACAGGTGATGCCTGTTGGCTTGGAGCATGCCTTAAGGTGATCTGCATTAAATTCAGAAGTTGTATTTAGCTGAGCCACTCAAGAAGTGCAGTAAGAGACTTGCATTTGTTGAAGCAACAGTTTGGGCTGTCTGTTTCTTGCTGTGGTTGCTGTAAAAGAAGTCTGACTGGAGTGGGGAGAGTACTGTGAGGCTGCTGCAGAGGGCAGGTAGGAAACAGTGTGGGGAAACAGAGCTGTGACAAATAACAGACTGTGAAGGAACTGCTGCTTACTGAGGTGCCTGGTAGTTATCATCGCTTATCCCTAAGTAATGATATCCTAAGGCTGTTTATTTTCAACTGCTTTGTGCTTTTTTTTCAGGATAACATATTAGTGTGTCAAATATATGTTTGAATAGGGAATGAGAGATTTTTTTAAACAGTGAGGCTGTGGTGGGGAAAAAATAGACTCTTACACTGCATTGGCACTGGGAAGCAGGAGCTACCCCTTTAGGGCTGTTTTCTTTTTCAGGCATCCTGTGGATAGCTAGACATTGCCCTGTGCAGCAAGTCATCCTCTCCCTTGTCTGCTAAAGATCACTGTGTAATTATTTGGAGAGAGCAAATCTTTTGCAGATCTCTGCTTTTCTGAAGCACTTCTCCTGGGACAGCATATTCCTTGGGCCTATGAAAAAGAGATAATAAAAATATCTTGTGTTCTGGGAAAGAAAATGCACCTGGATTAACAGTTGCACAGGATCAGATCAGTGTATTGATTTGTACAACACTGTGCTTTTAAATCTTTTATGGTAAAACCCCGTAAGAAGTGTTGTTGAAATCACACCAGCTTTATTATTGTTTTAAAGTTTGTGTATTACTTTCTAACTGGGTGAATATAAACACAGGAGGAAACAGTGCTTTGAGTAGCGTGCTAGTAGTCTGGCTGCTAAACAGCCTCTGGACATGTCCACCAGGCTCTTGTGGGAGACACATGCATTGGCAGGTGCCTCTGGGTAAAGAAATGTCATCCAACACCTATGACTTCAAGCAATGCCCCAAGTAGTGTGCCTGGTGTTACCCTGAGACAAAGCATGGAAGCCTTGTGTGAGCCCTTCTCGCAGTCTTAATTCAGTAGTGGACTGTATCAGCTGGTAGTTGCACAAACAAATGCAGCCAAATCTGTCCCAGCCTGTTCATGGGATGAAATCCTGGAATGACAAGTAAAGGCAAAGAAACCCCTTAGTGTGCTGATTGTCAGACCTAGTATCTTGCAAAGGTAGGTCTGTATGCGTGTCTGCGGGAATTGTTGCTTTGGGGAACTAATATAATCCTTATTGTAGTGGCTTCACCATGTAAGTATTGCTGCTCAGAGCAGCCCAGGAGCATGGCATGTTCCAAGGGGTCTGGAAAAGAAAAAGTAGACAGGTCTATCCCAGCTCTTCCTGTGACAGTTAAGAGGTATATTCATGTTTGTTTGCAGAAGTACTGCTGTACTCTTAATAATAGGAGAGTGTTTGTACTGCATTTAATTGTTATAATTGAAAATGGTTTTGTGGGAGATGGAGAGTCAGATGAGTAAAATACTGTTAGCTTTATAAAAGATGTGTTTATACAGTAACAGCTTTAACTCTTTATTCTGCTTCCCCTTCTAGCAAGGCTGTAAATTAGAGTGCTACACATCTATAAAACTGTTCTGAGAATTAAAGAAACTTTTCTTAGAGGAGTGGGCATTTGAATAAAGGTTGTTTATGGACTTTGGTCAAGTACAGAGATCATGGAAGATTAGAATTCCTCATAGCTGATAATATCTTGTACTGCCTTAATGTTTAAGGACCAAAAGTAATTTTGTAAGGTGAATAAGTGATCCGATGTCTGACCTCTAAAATAAGAATGGCTTTTGCTTTCTGTAAACACATATGACGTTGAAGATCCAGCAGTTCATTGCCTTCTAGATTCAAAATCCCTTTGAGTCATTTCAATTCCTACATAAAAAGCTCTGACAGGCTGACAGTTCATTATAATGATGACTCTCCAAGACCAATATGGCAAAATACAACCATTTAAAATGTGACATGTGGGAGCACATTTAGAAAATGTCCAAAGACTGCAAGTAAAGCTAACAGAAACAGAGGGAAGTCCTGGTCAGAACGGGTTGCAAGGGGTGCTGGTGGGAATGAGATATGAAAAGATGAGTAAGCAAGGAAAGCCTGAGCACACCGGCACAGCACGGATGCAGCTACCCCAGCAAGTTTTCTCCACATCCTACAATGCACAGAGAGTACAATTTAGTATCAGAGATGAAGAATAATAATAAAAGCCTAAAGGTAGTAGCAAAAGCCTGAAAAATAAAGGAAAAAAGCTAAGAAAAAAAGTGTTGGTAATATACCAGAAACTGAAACTCTGTTGAGGCTCTTCACAAAGGACCACACTCAAATGGGATGTGAAGCTTCGGGAGGTTGACTTCCCCCCTGCCCTAGCCCAATTGAATTTCCACCCAACCCAAAATTTACCTGGGATATCCAGTTGTTTAGAATTGTGTTCTCAAGCTGATCTTTCTCCATTTCAGCCTTTACTTATGAGGTCTTATGTGTACACTGAGCTTTAAGCACATCATAATATCTCCTGAAGGAGTCCTGTAAAGGGCCAGTGAGAGTGTTTGTTCTGACCTAGCCAGGACAAAAGGCTTGGTTCTGTTAGTACTGGGGTTAAATCCCAAAACCCTTTGCAGCCACTGTGACCTTTCTGCTCCCTCCAGCATGTTTTGCAGCAGGCCTGTGTGGAAGCTACAACACAAAGCTGCATGTCTGGGCAGTAGCCACCCTCTTCTCCGTGCTGAGCATCTGGGGTACTCCTCCTTAGACACAGGCCAACTTGCTGCCTTCCTAAGATGTCTGAATTGTGCACTTCTTGGGCCAAATGCATAGAGATTTTTGGCTCATACTGAGAAGTCACTGACCTCAGTTGCACAGAGGCAGTTAAGAACATTGTTCAATTTTTCATACCTATGTAGTACTTCCTTTTCCTTTCTCCTTCCAGCAGGCATTCTGAGGAAGTCTGACTAGACAGCATAAAAACCAATAAAGAAAGCAAAACCAAAACTGCAGAAAAGCAATATTGTCGGGTTGTGACTCTAGTGATGAGGTTCCCCCTCAGCCGATGCCAGGGCCAGACAACACTACCTCTAATTTTCTGTGATGAGTGGAGAGAAAATGGCAAGCCATACCTGTGAAGAGGTCCTCCTTCTAGCTGGCAGCGGGTTACACTTCAACTGATGTAACTCTAGTCTAGTGGCTCTTGCTTCTTGTTAACTTATTATTTATTGACAGGGTTGGTTTTTTTCATGTGAGGAACTGGAGTATAAGAAAGCAGAGCTCTTATACGTGTTGAACAGAAAAATGTCACCACTGAAAATGTACTATCACTCTCATGTTTCCCCTTAACAAATGTTCTGGCTATCAGCATACTGGGACTTTGTGGAGAAGGTACTTTTTTCCTGGAGTGTTGGGAATGAGCTTTGCTCGAAAAAGGTGTGACCTTCAAGTGAGAAACTTTCTGTTAGAATTAGGGTGGAATGTGTGGAGAAGCTGGAGAAATAGTTATCCATCTCTTCTTGGGTGCAATGGGATTCTATGAGGAAGAGCATCTCAGAAGTTTTTAGCAATTCAAAAGCATACATTGCTTAAAAATCATTAATAGAATGTTTTCCAAAGTCCCTTGGGTTTGATGCCCAAAACTCCTACTTGGAAGTTTTCAGCTTTGGTTAGTACTGAAATTCCTTAAAAAGCAAGTAGCTAGACTGTACTTACACATATGGGCTTGGTACTACTTTCATCTTATTCTCCAATGACATTCAGGTGACTTAGGTGCATTAGCACAAGTTAATTATTTGTTTCTGCCAGAAATTTTCTACTCACAGGCTAATCCCCAAATAGTGTGATTGTACAGGTAGCCTTTATGTTGCTTCTGGGTCAATCTTGTGACTTTGCATTGGATGAGCAATTTTGAACTGCTGAATTCTCATTAACAGAGTTTCTTTCAGAATTTGTCTTTCATTCTGAGCCCTGCTTGTGGTTTTAGTCTTACTAACACACATGATGTTTAAATAACTTCCGAGATTCCTGTGTTTTCCTTGTGGGTAAACTGCACAAGGAATTCTTCTTACAAACACACAAGATTTTGATCCAAGATGTTGGCTGCTGACTTGTTACCGAAATGCCTGTTTTGTGATCAGCAAAGCATGGCTGTAGCATCAGTGGAAGGAACCACATATTCATTTAAATGGAACTAGGGAAGTGCATTATACTGACAATCGCTTCTTAAGGAGTTTAAAAAACAGTGTCAACTGTAAAGCAAAATCAAACAGGTATTTCTTTAATACAGTTTGTCATTTTCTGTAGATGTGGATGTAAAAATGTTTTGAAAGTTGATGGGGTTTTTTGGGGGGGTTTTGGTAGCAGAATAATTCAACTACCTCCAATTTTATACAGCTGTCATTTGATTGCTGGTTATCAGACCCACATTAGTGAAACCTGTGACTGCTGCACCTCTGCTTAAGCCACTCAGCCAGCTTGTTTTAAAGCCCTAGGGAAGGTGTGTTGATCCATTTGTTGACTCAGGCTGAAGCAGACTGGGGGAGAAATGTCCTCCCAGCATGCCAATGGCTCAGGCTGAGCTGGGACCATAGGCCAGGAGCTTGTAGAGCTCAGGCTCGTTCTGCTTGATTCAGGGAGACCAGCTGTACTGGGCACAGGCAACTTTCAGAGTGAGCTACCAAACCTCTGAGTAGGTTTGTTTCCTATCAAATCAGTAAGTGCTGAGGCTTCTGAGATCAGGGTAATTTTGCCTTAGTCTTTGTAAAATGAGTTTGCATTTTTTCAATAAAACTCAGATCAAATAATTCAGGTGATTAATTTTAACTGGAAAATTTCTGAAGTAATTTTGGAATGTTTAATTTCATGTGGTGCAAGATGCTGTATTTTATTAAAAACAGTTCTCTCTATCTCCAGGAATACTCCATAGTTTATTTCAAGCTAGCCCCACCTTACAAAACCTATTTGCACTGTCTGGCATTAAGCTCTCAGACTAGGTCATGAACCTCTGTCTGTAGCTGTGCTTTTCAGTAGCAGTATTATCTGTGACTGTCCCAGTGGCTGAGCAGTCACCTGGTAGGACCAGGCTGGGGTATTGTTTCCTGCTCTCAGGTGGAGATTCTTCTGTATAGAAAAAGGTAGGGTCCCCACTCAGGCTTTGAGATGATCACCCAGGTGCCCCACCCAGTTGGGTGGGAGCGTAAGCTAGGTGTGAAGCTGCTGGGCCTCATCAGACAAAATTCTGTGCAAGTTTTCTTTCAGCTTTTAAATACTGTTTTGGGCAAGCGTAAAAACTTATTGGGACTGGTCACAATGACATAGATTTGGTTGGCATTTTAAATGAATTAAGTGTGTTGACTTTGCAAGGTGAGGATCTAAAATGCTTGATGTAGTTTTTATAGGTAGACTGAAAATGAGAAATGGAGTTTGTTTTGCTGCTTTGCGTTAAAAATGTAATTCTTGAAATAGCTCATTTCCATTGAATCAGTGGCCACCACAGCCACAAGGAACGAGGTGACACATTGGCAGTGAGACAGCCGTGTTATGTAACAAATGTTTACATGCCATCGAGTGTACAAACATTTGATTGCTTACATGACAGAGCTTTTATTTTGCAGTCATTGGTCTCAATTTTTCCATTACATTTTCTCATTTTCTTTTCTAGCTTTACTCACTGACAAACCTCCAAAGCCATTGTTCCCCATGGAGAACCAGCCAACTGTTATAGATGTCCAGCTGGGTAAGTCCCCTTCTGGGAATAATAGATCCTAAACTTCCATTCTGGTAGCAGATGGGAAAAAATTGAAAGTGGTAAGAAAGGTTTAGTGGTACTGTTATTACATGCAAATTAATTTGCAGCTTCTCATTTATAACTGTAGAATTTACTGCTGTGACAATTTAAGGGTAACTTGGTAACATCAGGGGATGGTAATACTAATTGGTTACATTTGGTATTAAATATAAAGCGCTGCTGCTCTTTTTAGTATATGATTGATAGAGTAATATATGTCTACATTGGTGCTGTATTGATCAGTTGATGTTCACCTTATCCAAAACAAATATTCTCATAAAAGAATTGCTGATTTCTTTAAATGTTTATGTAGAACAGTGCATTTTCAGGTTGTTCTGAATGCTTACCAGAAAGGGCTTTTGACTAAAGTGCTGGTATGCTTTTCTCACTCGTGTTATATATTCTTCTGTGAATATACATCTCCAAATCTTAGCTGGCAGCCTGTATTTTCTTTCCTGTCGAGAAACTGATGTTAGAGTTCTGCTAACTTAGTAGAACTGTGGGGCACCTTGGTGCTGAAAGAATTTCTCGGCTTTGAAGTTCTGGAGTTTATTTCAGTTACTTGAAAACAGATTTCTAATTCTGAGAGACAGAATTGGAGTTGCTGTTGAGGACTCTGGTACCACGAGCTTAAATTACAAAAGATGTGTTGCAGATGTGAATTATTCACTCTGTGTGGAAACTGTGGCATTTTCCTTCTTCTTGAGCTTGACTCTCTTTTTCCTTTTATACCAAAGTTGGTTAGGATTCAGTGGTGGAATGATGTTTAAAGGCAAGCAGGGTCAGAATGAAGCATTTTAAGTGGGCTGATGATAACATTGTGGTAAAGCTGCTTGGTTTTTTGAAACCCTCCAGGGTCCTACTTGAGCTGAGAACAAAGACACTGCTGAATTCTGCAGACAGGTGCATATGTGCATGTTCAGGTTCCCATCCACAGGACACGTGTCTGTAGCTGAGCAGAAATTGGTCCTAAAAGGGGAAAATACAAAATGGGTCTGAAGCCATAGTCAAAAGCCCAGTAGAATTAACAGCAAAACACCATCATCAAAGTTTGGATCAGCCAAAAAGGCTGAATTGAGCCTCCTGGTCCAGCTTTTTAAAAGTAAAATTTCTAATTATTTCCTCTGGGGGCAAACTGTCCCTGCATACATCTGTGTAATAAAGGCACTCAAAGAGTGTGCATCTTTGTTTCCTGAATTTTTATTTCATATTCATTTTCTCTTCCAAGTTCCCCTGTTCCATCAGGGCTCTGTTTTTGCACTGAATTTCTTTTTTTTCTGCGTGAAAGCATTTTGTTCTTACTGATTAAAAAGAGTTTTGATTAAAAAAAAAAAAAAAGACAACAAACAAGCCCCTTCCTCTCCTTGGAGATATGGCTCAGTAATAGGATTTTGGAATATCTCTAAAGGGAAATATAAATCTTGCATCTTTATATGCTGGAATGTAATCCATTAGTTGTCCCCTAAGATCAGGGAATTTACATATGGTGCTTTTTTTCCAGTATGTTAATAGGTTTCGTTATTGCCACTAAACCATATTCATATTATGTGTAGAAAATTAATGCTTATGAAAGAACCGCAACTTATTTCTATAACAGTGAAGTTCATTGATTTCCATCTTGATTTTAAATGGCAAATAGAGCTAGGAAATTCTCAGGGAGCACCTTCATCTTGTGGAGGCCACCTGGAGCTTTGGGCTGGGAGGCTGTGCTGACCTCTGCAATGTGCTCCAGACCCTCACTGTTTCCTAGCACTTTGCAGGAAAAAAAAAATCATTTGATTGCAACAAAGTAACAGAGGAGAAAGTTGTATATAAGGTCATCTGCTGGAATACTTTTGAAATCTTAAGTTCCTAGGAGTTTTGAACAAGTGACCTCCTTCAGTATTTTATTAGACATCAAAACAAAGTTCCTGTATTTTACTGGGCCTTTAGCCCACAGAGTCAAATCACCCAATATGCCTGCTTTTTCAGTGGTAGTGCAAGTATGAATGTGCCACTAAACTACAAAAGAAATGGAGTTTAATCTACCTGTTCTGCAGAAATTATTATAAATTTATATTGGAAAACTAATCTTTAAAGAAATAGCTGTCTTTGCTATATAAACAGAGGAAATTAATTGTTATTTACTGTCTTTACACTTAATGATTAGCACAATACAATTTCTTCCTAGAACTCTAGGCAGTAGCCTAACTATTTAGAGCTTATTTGACCTGATTGCAGACTTCAGGATTCACCTTTGGACTTTCAGCTTTTGTAAGAAGATTCAAACGAATATTGACAGTGGATAATGAAGTTCCTCCAGGCTTCAAACATAGCCCAGAGGCTGCCTTGTTCTTCCTCAGGAGCATTAATGTACTTTTTTCTTTTTCTGTTTTCTTTTGGAATGTGACAGAGATCAAAACCAACCCCGTCAAGGTTAGAAAGAAGCAGAAACTGGAATTTGTTTCTTTCTTGTTTTCTCTATTTGCTTGTGCTGGAGAAAGAACTAGAGAGAGGAGGGTTGACAGGAAGACAAAAGAGCATCCCAGAGGACTAGAGAAATATTCCAAAACAATTTCACTGTCTCAGATGCTTTACCAGGTCAGATAATCACTTCATCTCTGGGCTGACCTAGAAAATAATGACAGAATTTTTTAAGTTGTTCATTTGCTGCTTCCTTTCCATAAAAACAAAACTAAAAAATCCTTTTTATTTGTTTGTTAGCTATGTGCATTGGGGTCAGCATGGTAATAGCTCTTGATTGCATAGTATGCAGCACATTTAATCTTATGTCTTGATTTTAACAAATAATGTTTATTTGTACTATATATGTTTTTGCAAATACCAGACATTAATATTAATATCATGTTCTTCCTGAAAAAAAAAAAAAAAGTTTTTCAGGAGTTGTCTTCATGACATTAAAATAAAATTTGATAGTATGAACCAAAATGCATTTAAATCTTCTGCCCAGGAGTTCGTGTGGCTTTAGCAGAAAGACCTTAATATTGCATTTGTGGAGTTTTGTGCCTTAACTGTGCACCTACAAACTCTTTTTGTAAAATGTGACTGTCTCCCATGTAAAGTTCTGAATGTGAATTTATTAGAGCTCATGCCAGTGTGATTCAATGTAGGTGTTCAAAGGCAGGAACTTGCTGTTGCATTGATTGACCATATAAACTTAAGTGTGTATATGGATTGTTCATACCAAATCCCTGAGCTTAGAGAACTCCTTATGTGATTTAGAAAAGTAAAGATCAAAACCCCAATCAGAAGTCTTGAGGCTGTGGTGCAGTAAGTTTTAAACATCTATTATCTGTTGCCATGCACAGCTGTTCTGATAGTAAGTGGTGCTCTATGTCTTAAGTTGACATGTTGATACATCACTGATGATTTCTTAATTTATTTTTTTAAATTCTGTTCCAGCTAATTTTGTTCACACTTAGTGCTTTGAAAGCATGGAAAGTAAAATAACCAACCCTTTGTGTTTTGATTACATGATTACAGAGTAGGTTTCTTCTTTGAAGTAGCTCCTTTGAACAATTCTGATAGCACCAAGGAGCCAAAGTCTGATACATAGGTAGCTGTGCATTATTACACTGCCAGCTCTCAGCAGGTGTAAAAGCAGCATGATTGGGACATAAGCATTTGTGGAACAAAGGAAGCACAGTTGTGCTCTGCTGATTCTAGACTGGACAATGATCTGTAAGGATCTTGTAGGAGCTATATCCATCTAGTCTATGTGTGAGCAGCTCCAAGCTCTAGCTTGTACCATGGCTGCTATTTTACACTTGTGTGTTCCGCGGAGTATCAAAAAAGTTAAAAGTACAATATCTAAATAGAAGCTAAGTCTGTTAATTCTGTACCATGTATTACAGTGACTGCAGTGTTACATTAGTCCTTTCCTTATGAATGAGTCAGTTGAGATTGGAATGAATGTTTGCACCTATATTAATTGAATATATCATTTTTTCATCATTTGTTTTTCAACTACATACCGGTTTTGTTTTCAGGCATTTACTTAAGAAATGTACCAGGAGTGTTAGGAAACAAAACAAGAAACTTCTATGTTAATTCATTTACTGAACAGGGAAAATGTCAAGAGGTTTAACTCACTTTTGTCGTGGTAGTTTCTCTACTTCTAAAGACACTGAGGAAAGAAAACCCATAGTTTATGAGGATTCTCATTTTTCCTTGTAGCTGGCCTGTTCAGAAAGATTTTGTTTCTAGAAGATTGAACAGTGCAGTTCCTTGGGACTAGTTATTAAGCAGATCAGTAGAGCTACTGTAAAAAAAGTGCAAGGGAATATACAAAGTTACATCTGCTGACAGGTATGGGAATAGAATAAAAATAGTTTAAAAATGTCCTTTTTGTTTGAAGCACTGACTGGAAGGAGTCATTTGGGAGGTGAAAATCCATACATTTGCTGATGTTTTTAAGATACTAGATTCTCTGTCCACAGTCATAATTTTAATTGATACCCCACTTCTCCTCTTAAAAATAAATAATAGTGATTAAAAAAAAAAAATTGTAAGATCTTTCAGAGACATCAATTTTGTACCAAGCCTATCTATTCAAGACAATCCAGGAGTGTTCTGTCATTACTGATTTGCTGATTAAATCATGCTTTCTTCATATTTAAAGATACAGGTATTTGACAACATTGTAGTTGAGTAGGGTGGTGATCTTGGACAAAAAACAATGCTGAAATTTTGAACTGTAAAGTAATTCAAATAGAGCAGGTGATTTCAACATATGACAACTACTCAGGAATATAATAGGTACATGTGAAAACCAGGTATCTTAGATGTTAGTAGCTACATGCTACCCTTCTGCCTTTCTTTCCCTCCGCTCCCACCAGGCATTCTACAGCTTAGGGCTTGGCAGGGGCTCTCAGATGGAGATCTGGATTTCTGTGAGCTGGGCCAAATCCAGAGTTTTGCACTTCTTGGAAGGCAGCAGCCCTCTCTCCCTGCACTGCTCCTGCTCACTCTGCTCAGCTGGGGCAGCACAGAAGAGACAAACCTTGAGGAATCAGAGGTGACCTGGCCTAAATGGGCCCTGAGCAAACAAAGAGGTTGGACTGGGAGAAAGGTGAAGCTGATACCAAGAACCCATGTCTGAGGACGATAAAATTAAAGCTTAGAGGGCAAGGGCTAGACAGGGCTGCAGTATTTATATACATATATATATTTTCTTTTCACCCTGCTTTTTCTGTTGAGATTTGGAGCTCTTGTTGCCCTGTATGAAATGTGATGGCAGCCTAAATACACATTTGCAAGGAGTTCTCAGAGCCCAGTGAAAGCAAGATGTGGGCAGGGAAGTGTGCTTCTGCAGCTGATGCCCAATTTGCCTCAGAGCATGTCCAGACTGGCTGGTCTGAACGCTTATAGCCTGATTAGATTCTGAAGGATTTTCCTGGGAATCTCTGCTATGCAGACTGTTGACCATGAAATTGGACATCCCTTCTCTTAGGGTGAAAAGAAAGTGGGCAGAAGGAAGGAGATATCTTTTTTTTTTTTTTTAACCTATTCTCTTCACCCATTCTGTGAGAATGCATGACATTTTAGACATAGACCCCTCTCCCTTCCTGTCTTCCAAAATTAAAAAGCTCTAAGATATTTAACAGAATTCACCTAACAGATCAATCAGTACAAATTCATAAGCACATAAAAACAGCCTTGATAGGAGATATTACCTATATGTAGGGTGTATTTCTTCTGGTTGGGAAATACAGTAACAATCAGCAATACCATTTTTTTTTCTATTGAATCCATCTTTTCAAGATACAACTCCTTTTCCTGTCAGTATAGTCTGTAAATATTATTAAAAGTAATAGTACTTTAAGTGAAGTAGTGGTTTATGGGGCCCCATCCAAGTGGTTAAATTATGTACTGAGTGCCCTACAGAGAGGAAACTGAAAGTTATCCATAGAGACTCAGTTGCTCTTTCCTTGTACAAAGCCTGAGTGCGGGATGGGTGACACTCTTGCCCCAAATGATATCATACTGCCTTATTCTGTCTGGGTGGAATAACCCCTATCCCCATACCAGAGGTCTAGGTCTGGGTGCACTGAATGGCAGAGCAGAGAGGAGCTGGGACTGAAGGCAGAGGAGGCATGTGGTTAGTGTCACCTCCAACCCAACACCAGCAAAAATTTGATCCCCTCCATCCCAGTTCTCCCCACGCTGCACCTTCATCTCACAGCCATGTCCCCCAGGCTCTGTAGCTGTCTGGAGGAGCAAGCTGGTATCCTCACTGTTGCCTCCTCCACACCTTCTTCTAGCCATCCAGGGCTCTGCACTGCACCCACCTCCTCCCACAGATAAGCTGGGAGATCCCCTTTGTTCGCACAGGAGAACAGACCTCATGCACTATTCCCCTCCCTTCAAGAGTTTACAGACTCATTGTGTAAATGACCCCAGACTCTCTGGAAAATCATTTCCTTCCAGCAGTGCAGCCTGTAATACCAAAAGTTTCATGTTCCTGCACTGAAATATGTGAAGTAGCAATTTTCACTAGGAAATTAAAAGAAACTGCGGGTATATTCTTTAGGACCTGCCTTCCTTTGCAGCTCAAGGGATACAGCTCCGCAGCTATTTCAGCCATACATGCCTGTATGAAAGGAGGCAGAATTTGTATCTGTTACAATCATTTTTTACTAATCTGCAGGGAATATTAGAGACAAATTGTCTGACATTTAGGTTTAGAAGTAGTTCCCTAAATACCCTAAGTGTATTACCGCTAATGCTTTGATGCTAATTTGGTACGTTGTTAATATCCCTGCTTCTCTCAGGGATAATGGTGAAATACTGTACTTCAGAGACTTGAGGCTGGGATCTGTTGTTCGGCTGCTGTAAATCCACAGTTGTTCTGCCTTTTTTGTGGTTAATCCAAACTTACATCTGAGAAACAGAGAACCATTTATTCTCACGCTTCTTTCTTTTGTTTTAGTAGACTTTTAAAGATAAGGCCAAATTCCGGCTGCTGGTCTGTGGTTTTTACATACATTGGAATCCATGGGATTGGCACAAATATGTCAGAAAGGAAGATTTGGCAGTTTCCAAATTTTTCTTTTGTACTTCTGTAAACTATTTATTGCTTATGTTGATTTTAGTGGTCATTAGATCAATCTTATATGTAACCTGAGGACAGAATGACACTGTCTTTGTAGAAAAATTGTTGACTTAGTGTCAGATACCCTTGCAGTTAGGTTTGAAACAACAATACTTTAGATAAATCTGTTGTGTTCTTTCTATTATGAGAAAGTAGTAAAGAAGAACCACTCCAGTATGTCCTGGCTTATAGTTGTTCAATGGCATTCATCCAGGTGCATTAGCTAACTTATGATTGAGGAATGCCTCAATCATCTTGCACCAGTAAAACTTCTCTGAAAGTGGTGACCGTTGTGTGAGGGTGTCCAGGACATGCATATTTAGCACTTCACTAGGACTAAGCTGTCATTAACAAATGCAACCATCGCTTCAGCTGCCACAGGCATGCAACTATGCTGAACTTGGCTAAAGGATCTCTTGTTTGGTTTCTAGATTTACTGCATTTGACTTGTGTCTGAGAAATGGGCACAAGTTTGTTTCTGCAAAAATGAAATTCTGTCCATGGGACAGAAAGTAGAAAAAATGGTCTTAGTGAGGAGCAGGGGATTAGGGCTGTTGCTAAGAGCTGTGGGGTTTTTTTTGTTCTGCTATAGTTCTTCTGACCTTGGCCAGGACTCTTACGTCGTCTTTTAAAGTTATGATAGTACTTCTCTAGTTTCCAGGAGTGTTGTGATAATAAAATCACTTGGTATTGAGGAAGTGCTCTGAGAAGGAGGAGGACAGATAGGGAAGGCTTTGACCAGAGTTTTTTCTCAGGGACCTTGCCTTTTGGTTTCTGAGCCTGACTGCATGCACAGAGACGTTTGGCTGCGTGGTTCACAGACATATGCTATTGTGCATTGAAAGTCAGGCAATATTAAAGTTCCAGAAAAGAGAACCATGGGGCAAAGTTTGTACCATTTTCCCTGCTTGTTAGAAATACTGTCACTGGAAAGAATTCATGTTCTGCCATTTTACATTCTCTCTACAGTGTTTGTCATATGAATGAGTTATTAGGCTGTGAATGCCTCATATATTCTGTAAATTACAGAGTAGAAACATTCGGCACTACTATTTTGACCTTTTCAGCATTCTGTGATTTGCTGGGCTTGCCATTCCACATCTCTTGTTTACGGCCTCACTAAAATGTAGGGATGGAGCTGAGTGGGCAAACAGTCAAAATAAACCAGGCTGCAAAAGGTCAGGGTCATGCATCACAGAGCTGCTGTTCAGTGGGTAGTGAAGACTAAAATCTAGACTAACCATTCTCATGATTTCTCCTTCTTCACTGAAAAATAATAGAAAATTGTACTTTGTAATCTGTTCCAAAAGCAACAGGGCAGAAAATGAAGAATGATGGTATAATTTTTATTTCTTAAAATTTTAATATTGTAATGTCACGATCTTAGGAGCCATGAAAATCAAAGCTCTCATAGTCTTCAAAAGAAATGAGATGGAATTCTACTCACTAGATCTTTGTTTCATTTAATCCGTTTGATAAATTTTGCTCTTAACGTCACCCTCAATACCTTTGTGTTTGTCTGTACCCTGCAGAAACAAATAGCTTGTGTTAGGTAATTGAACTTTGACCATTAAAACTAGATTGATTTACTGTACTCATGTTATGACATTTCAGTCCAATGAAGAACAAATGAAAGAGAGGCAAAGCAAGATTTCTCTTGAAATGAATAGATACCTTTATTACCTATTGAAAATACATGTTATATGACTTCTCAGCACCCCTAATCAGCTGGAAAGTAAAAATATAGAAAGCATAATCTCTGGAAAGGCAGCGGAGGCACATTGTGTGCTCCCACACTTTTTTAGTTTAACAAACCAGCCTCGCAGTAAATGATGACTGTAAATTTATATTACTGAGTATGTTTTTGTTATCTGGTTATGCTATATGGGAAACTTATTAATTTTAACATGCTTGACCCTAGTCCCATGAACAAATGAATACGATTAGTCATGAAAACATCCACTGACATTTCTTTGGTGCACAGTCAGATGTGTAGTTACTTCAGCTCAGAGGAGCATAGGATTAAACACTTAATTCTTTGTGCAGTGCTTTATATTGCTCAAATACAAATTTCAGTGATGGTCTTGCAGACTGCATTAATTAAATGACATGAGAAAATTTCATTTCATGTCCAGCAGAGTCTAAAATGTAAGTGAACTGTATATGCCATTGCTATAATCTCAGTACTGAAGTTTGCAAATGGTACTACATACTTTACTGGTTGAATGTTACATAATTCTTTGTGAACTCAAAGCATTTTCCACATTTCTCTGAGCTCTGTGGTTTGAGTTGATAATATAAATACTTAAGATGCAGTAATTTTTACTAAAAAAACCCCAAACAACAAACCAACCAACTGGACCGTTAAGTGTGCTTTTTCACTGCTAGTGAGCTGACTAAATAATAGAAAATACTGTAATCTGTTAATTTTGTCTCTTCTTATGAAGAGAAAGATTGCCCATGTGGATCTTTCCTCAGATACATTCTTTAAATGCTTCTGGACTTGATACACTATTTTGAATAGTTTGTTGCAAAGCTCTGGATATGCAGTATTTGAAAAGTAAAGCTGCTTTGATTGGGCAGGCTGATCAAATCCAGCTTTCTTTTTCCTGATTGCATTACTGTTAACTCTTTTTAATGATTTCCTGATCTGCATTGATGAATTAGAAATCAAATTTATAGATAATAATCTGCAGCCTATCATTCAAATTGTTGATATTAATAAACATTGCTAGCAGAAAACTCCTTTGCTGGAACTTTTGAGCATTTTCCCTAATGAAATGAATGCATGTAGAGTAAGCAGAGGGTTTAATTTGTAAGTGCAGTGGATATTTGTGGTTCAATTTTATTTAAATTCACCTGCCTTTCATGCTTTACTCAGTTTGGAAACTAAGTTGTAGGGACTGCACTGCATGCAGTAAGAAATCTGCTTTACTAAGGATCACTGACCAAGCACTTTATTTAGGACTGTGGTTTAGCTTTTCTAAATATGATCTGGCAAAGCAAGTGGCATGGAGATATTGAATTGTTATTCACACTGTGGGCACATTGCCTCTGAGAAGGGATCTGTTGCATTTGAGCAGTTACCCAGATGCAGGCAAACATACTACTTCTGTTTCCAGATTTCGAACCCCAGCATCTCACAATCCAGCACATCACTTCACAGCCTGACCTCTCTTCCATGAAATGCCTCTTCAATCAGAAGACTCTTAAAGAAACTTATGATTTCAAACACCTAAATTTTCAGCAACTATTTGGGGGTTATGAGCTGTAGTATTGTCTGAAAAAAAAACAAACCAAAAAAACCCCAAACAAACAGGAAATCCACAGGCAAATTACAATTTAGTGTAGCATATAATAACAGGCATGGTTGTCTTAGATTATTTTAGAATAGCTTTTTAAGAAGAGAGGCACCAATAATTCCTCCATGGGAATTTGTAAGCATCTTTTCTGTGCTAATTTTGTATCAAGTCCTCACTTCACACCTGTCTTGTACAATATTCTGTGCCAACTATGTAGTGAGGTGTTTTACCAATGTTTCTGCAAAACTGACCTTGCAGATTATTTTTTCCTGTGTGATGTAAGGCTCTTCTATAATTAACTTGTAAATATGGGTGTATATCAGTCTTGTTTCTTGTTCCAGTTATTTACCTTACAGTCTCAAGCACTGAAATCCTCTTCAGAATTTCCATTTATCCTGTTTCTAAGGCCACATTAATTACAATTTTTTTTAAAAAAGTCTCAATTGTGACGGCTTTGGGGAATTTCTGAGGGAATTAGTATTTTTGAATTGAGATACTGTGGTCCTACATAACCCTCTGAAAAGTGCATCACATCAGAAACATCACTAAATGTTTAGGGAGCTCTGTTATCAGAAGTTCAAGAATTTTTTCATTTTGACTCAGAATAGAAAACAACTGTCAGAACATAGTTTAAACTCAAAATATCTGATCAATCTATTCTGCTGCCCATGTCATCAAATTAATGAAAACTTTAAACAGACTTAGAACTCAGGTATCACTAAATGTGATGGCTCATGTAGGAAAGGATGCATTGTCTCATAGTGACAATGTGTGCTCCTGCTCTGACACTGGCTAAATTTCAGTCTGTGAAACCATTGTTCTCCTTGTGCTCCTGTTTCTGGTAGTATGAATATTGGTGTGTTTTGTTAGACCTTTGGGAATTCTGGAAATGGGCGGGGGGAGGGGGAGGGTATTTGGTGGTGCTTGTTGTTGTTTTAATGGAAGCCAGATAAACTTTTAAAACAGGTTTTGGTTTTTTTGTTGGTTTGGTTTTGGTTTGTTTGGGGCGGGGGTTTTTTTGTTTTGTTTTGTTTTTTTAGCTAGGCAATAATGAATGATTATGAGATCAAAAGTGGGCAACAGAACAGCTGGCATGAGTAAAAACTTGTATTTTCTTGCTATATCACTGTTTGAAATCACCACTTTTCAAAACCAATGTTGATTCTGTTGAATCTGATTTAGTTCCTTCATCAGCTCAGTTGAAGCATAAGTGTAACTGGGAAGGAAACCCCTGTGCTCTAACGTGATCTCTCATGTGGCAAAATGCCACATCTGCAGTGTCAGACTCATGAGTCCCCACAAGCACCTGTTTTAATAAACAACCAATTTGCTAATGCTCAGTTATGCCCACAAACAGCATCTGTTTCTGGCCAGTTGTCTACCTGAATACAGTATTGTCCATAATCAGTGAAAGCCTCTATTGCGTAACTACTCTGACTCATTTTCCACCCAGAGATGGGAATTACCCCCTCTGCCCTCTACTCTTCTTGAGGGAATTTGTACAAAATTGATAGTTTGCTGGAACAGTTCCATCCTCCCTTCCAAGCAAATAAAGCAATCAGGGCTTTGATATGTACATAAAAACAAATACATTTTTAGAACTGGGTGTTATTAAAATACCACATTGGCTGAATGGTAAATAGTGATGGATCACTATAGTGCTCAGGGAATTCCCATGGTGGGTATCGCTTTAATGTCAGCTCCAGAAAAGAACCCAGACCTTTCCAGTGGGATTGGGTGATGGTGAGAGAGAAACAGAAATACCTTCCTGACACCTGGCAGTCAGCACCACCTCCTCAGCTGAAAGGAGCCTGGGCAGCTGCTCCCTGGAAACCTCATGTCACAAGTTTCCAGTGTACTAAATGTGTGCCTTGTGCTGTCTGCCTCTGGGCTTTGAAGAGAGCCTCACACATGGGCAACAGTGTAGACTTAACTGCACACGGTGTTCTTCCTCAGGAACATCTTGTATCTTTAGATTGAAATTCCAGATCTAGTAATAAATTTAGTGTATAAAGGCCTGTTGCTGTGTGTACAGCTTTACAGTGCCAATAAAGGAGTAAACAAAACTATTACACTATGTAATCGCTAAATAATATCCTGAATTCTCCTTTGAAGGAAACATCCTAGTGGGAGAAATAGTTGTGATAGAACTAATCCTTTTCGGCTTCCTTCTATGCCCCACTGCTAACTATAGAGGTGCAGTACAAGTGAATTCAGTTATTAAATTGTTTCATTGCTTTTCTTATTAAACATTCCTAATGGGGTTACAACTAGAAACCATTGTACTTAGACAAGAATAAAGCAACTTCTTCTGACCTCTGCCCACGTGTGTAATAAGTAATATATTGTCTGCTATGTAGTTATTACAAGTAATAATAAATTGATGATACAAACAGGCAGGAGTAACTAGAGAGACAGCAATAAAATAGCAAGATTTTTGCAATTTTAACTTTTCAGGAGTAGTAAAGCAGCTGACCATGTACTCAGTCCAATAACCTGAAACAGCATAATAATATAGCTGGGGAGAAGAAAATCTCTTGCCCAGCAGAACTTAAACTTCACTGTAAATTTTTGTAAGCTAACTTGTGCTGCTTGTTAACAAGATACAATTCCCAAATCTTTCCTCCTCCATGGTTATTTTGCCCAGCAGATTGTATTTGATGGTAAGTCAGATCAGTGGAAGCCAATCCAAACTGCTTGTGGTTTGAGTTATGTTTTATAGAAATTGACCTACCCAAAGCACTAGGAAAACAATGTGGTTCTGCAGCCCCTGATTATAAAATGTGATAGAGCTGATTGTTCAACACTTACTCATTCTTACGTTACGTTTTCAAAAAGAAGTGTTCATACAGTGCAGACTCTTGTCTGCTTAGTGAGAGATGAAGCAACCAGACCCTTAAACCTCTTCTATAACTGAGCAACCAGTAGTAAATGTTTGTTTTGAGTCCATAATGCACTGTGACAAGGGAGGTCACTGGATAGAGGTTGGCAAAAATAAAATTAAAATTTAATAAAAAACTGAAGCCTTGGGACAAAATTGCAGTGTTCTATTTTTATTTTTGAGACATCTGGGCTCACTGGGATTTTCTGAATGTTTCTCACCAAAGTTGCATATTAAGTACCTTGAAAGCAAGCGATGCAGCAGAGAAGGGAGTTGGCTACTTGCTGTGCATTGAGCAGAGATTTTTTTGTTTCATCCATCATTCACAATGTGCTGCCATACTTCCAGAACTTACTGGACTTATCTCATGTAGACCAAGAGCTCTGTTTGCAATGTGTGCTCTGCTATCACTCCGCTTCTGTACTGAATGCGATAAGGTGGCTTGTAATTGCTGTTTTCAGTAGTATGGTTAATCCTATAGAATATTGCGTGGCTGTGCACACTGCTTTTTAGGATACACAGCATTATCAGTTTTACAAAGTCAGGAATTGGGTATCCTTAAATCGCAAGACTGACTTACATATCAGACTCAGGTGGTTTTTTTTTCCCTCTTCTGGACCCGATTCAATAGGTCCAATTGAAGCTTTTTTCTTTTCCTTCCTCAGGTCCCTTAAATGTTTATAGTCCCTAAGGAATATAAGGAAATAATGAAACATGTAGGTATGGCTGGAAACTTTTCAACCTTTGAGCCAGTGCAGTTTGGGTGATTTAAGTCATTTTGCATTTGTCTTTTACTAGTGAGTGAGCTAGACTGAAGTGAGTGGCAAGTGTAGTTTCTGGTATGATAGGGCTTGGCTTTGGGGACTTGGAGTTTGAGCTTAAAAACTTTCAGATGCTTGGAATTTCTAGCACTGCAGTTCCAATCATCTGCATGAGGTGGACAAAGCAAACAAGAAAACTACTCTTCAGTGGCCTAAAAGAGAAAGCTCTGCCTGTGCAAGGCTTACTGGCACATGTGGCAGGTTGAGTTCGTTGGTTTGGATGTTCGTATTTGTTACTTGAGCCCAATGAACACTGTTGACGTTGCTTTTAACTGCACCAAACCAAAGGCCTGAAACTGATCTACCTTTCTGTCACTGCAGTATTCAGACTGCACCTTAGACTGTTTCTGGACTGCTTTCCAGAGCTCTTGTATTACGTTTTTCATTATACTGCAAAAGGGCAGGGGAAGGGCAGCTCCTGGGAGCAGAAAAAAGCTCACTTAAATGTGTTTCTTTTAGTCATCTTTAAACATTGCTTTTTCCTTCTTTGCTTGCTACTTTTGGAGAAAAGAAGTCTCAAGTTGTAGGTCTTGCTTGCAGAGGAAAAGGTGAGGATTTGCACAGCCACTTGGCACCCTAGGTGCCTGCTCTGCCCTGACCTAGCACCTGAATCACTGCAGTCATTATGTGCACAACTGTCTCTCTTATTGTTTGTAAAGTAGATGGAGGCGTTGCTACAGAGATTGAGGAAATAACCATTTTGTCCCATGACTTCCAAAGAGTCACTTCCAGGCCATGCTTAGGCACAATCTTGCAGCCACAGTAGGTACTCAGAACTGAAGTGACCATGTCAGTCTCTGTAGTCCAATCTCAATCAGCATGTGCCTGGTGTCTGGATTACTGACAGACAGAACTAAATGACTTATTCAGTGGTTAAATTTAGGAAAGAATCTACGAATGGAGATTTTTATTATATATTTTTAAGGGAGGACTATGACGACTACAACGACTACAGTCCACAAATCCTTTTTCTGTCACCTGTTCTTGGGGGAGAGGAGGCTCCACCATTCATGTGAAGCACCTCTGAAAAGATAGCTTTGTGGCACCTGCATCTTATTGCTGGAGTGTCTGTCTGACTCCATATGTCACATCAACTGGAGTTCTAAAAATCGTTATTCCTTGCAGATTTTGTGCTCACCTATGAGGACAGTGTCTGTAGAAATCAAAGCTACAATTGCCCTTGCAGCACATGCAGCAAGGAGGTTATTTGAAGATTAATTTTATGGCAACTTCATGTCTCTGCTTGCTGTTCCCATGCCTCATGAGATTAAAGTCGGACTTAAAAGAATAATTTTCCAAAATAGAAAGCAAACAATGATTTAGCAAGTCCATACCCCATCATTCACCATTCAGACTTTGGACAATGGCAGCATTATGTCTCTGTCTTAACAGTGAATGTTGCCTCTAAATTTGTATCTTCTAAGGATGGAAAGTGAAGCAGCTTTTTTCTGATAAAAGAAAGGCTGGTTGTCTTTGATATATCATAGATAAATGCTTGGATAGTTACTTTTTAATTGCTTTATTGCTCGAATTTTTCGATGAAGCCATAAAAGAGGAAAAAAATGATCAGCTTAATTGCCTCAAGATGGATATGTAATGCATAAATCTCTTGTTTAATGGATCTAGTAATAGACCACCTGTTTCAGTTGCCTTTTCTCATTCAGAATATGAATGCTTCTCTCAGATGTTCGCAAAGAGAAAACACAATTGCACCATCAGAAACTCAGTGATTTTTCTTTTTACCTTTTTCCTTGAGGTTTGTTCATTCTTGTTCTGTGTATCAGCCACTCTTGGTACATTTAACCTTGGGAAAATAAAACTGCTTGGCATGATGCATAAAGCATAACATATTTTTGTTGTCCAGTTGTGTTTTAAATGAGAAGAGAGAGACATGCACATTAATAAAACATTGACTGATGCCCAGAGAGTCACGCCTGAGCTGCAAATATTCCTTCATGATATGGTCCCTGTGTATTTTTCCCCTCTGCCCCCTCAGCTCTGTCTTCTAGTATTACTTGAATCTGGCCGGTTTCAGTGTGACAAGGGTGTTTGAATTCCACAGCCTGTTTTGCAAGTCCGTATATTTTGTTCGTTTGGGGTTGATTTTTTGTTGTTTTATTGTTTGTTTGTTGTTTTGTTGTTGGCTTTTTTTAAAGAACACCACCACACAACTTTGTGGGTTTGACTTCCTGAGCCATTTCTAGAGATAGTGAATTTTAGTAAGTAGAAATACTTGTTTTTCTTGTTGCAGTGTTGCTTTTTTGTTGGTGATGGGTTTTTTAAGGGGATTGGTTTTATTTGTTTGGGTTTTTTTTCTTAAGGATAGTTTTATTTAAACTATCACATTTCTAAACAGCCAAAAGTGCATATATTGCCAGTTAACATGTCCCATTAATGCAGCTAACTTTCTAAGGCATGTTAATTTACAACCTTTTGAATTATGAGCAGCCTAATGCCGAGGTTCTGTCACCCTGCTTTATGTCCTGGCATGATCACTTTGAGCACATCACGAAAAGCCGTCTCTGTGCAGCTCTTCCTTGTTCCCTGTGGTAACTGTGTTCCAAAATGTGCATTTTCCTTGTGAAAATGGATTCCAGGGACCTCTTTCCAAAACTCAGCCTACAACAGCAGAAATTTGAGACTCACAGGGCTTCTCATATCCAGAGACTTCATAAGCCCCAGTCAAAGATGAATGAATGAAGTAGTCTAGCAGGTATTAAAACAGCAACAAATGAGGAAGGTGGAAAGGGAACAAATGAGCACTCACTTAGCAAAAAATCAAGATGTCAAGAACAAAATTAATCAAGCCATCAGGGGATGTAAAGATTTATTTTTAAAAAAAAAATGTTTACACACCTATGCAAGGAACCTGAGTAATAAACAACAAGAAAGAGAATGGCACATTTATGGGCTTATATTTAACCTAGTCAATAGAATAGAAATCTGGTGGGAGTGATTTGCATGACGAGAGTATTGAAATCCATGTTTATAACCTATTTAAGAGCAGGTGAGGGGAGGAGGAGCCATCTGTCAGAAGTGGCATTTGCTGCTTCTGAGAACCTAAAAGCAGTTTCTGATGGATGTATATCACTTGGTGCTGTAGTCACGAAAGAACAGGATGGGGAACAGGCTGGTGACTCTGCAGACTGTGGTTTTGCAGTGAGGAAGAGGATGAACTATTGTGAAGCCTGTTCCTATTAGTTAAGAGCTGGGGGAGCTGTTCTATTGTGTTACACTTCATTCTTATTGCAGCAAGCTGGAAATCACACTTTGACAGCAATAAAACATCCTCCTACAGTACTACATCCTTAACAGGGGATTTATATGTTAGCTTCACCCTGAGCAGCAAAGAGGAATAGACCAGAGTGCTAAAAGCTAGTTGGGCTTAAGTAGACATAGAAGACCCATGATTTGTCAGTCTTGTTTTCACATGATATATGTAAAGCCCAAATGGGTGAAAAAACCTTCTAAACATGAACAATACTGCATGGTATCAGCTTGTGTCACTCATGTTATCATAACATTGTGATGCTTATATTTCATCTTATGCCATAGTCTCCAAGGCTGTACTCTGCCCTCTATTGCCATTGCCCAGAGAGCTTGATTTATGGTAAGTCTCCATAGTATTGTTTGGTCTGATTGTCATGCAATATTTGGATGGTGTCAGCAATCACCAGCTCTGTTTCAGTAGCTGCTGCTCCCCCTCCCAGTGGATCTCTGTTCCACAGAAGCATCCAGTGGTATTTTGTGCTTACTGTATGCTCTGCCAAAAGAAGTTCAATTGTCAGGGGCAGGGGTTGCAAGAAAGGCAGCAGAGAGAGCCCCCAGTTCCTGCTCTTCCATAACCATAGTTACCCGAATGGCTGATAGCACTGGGATGCTTTGTAGCATTGAGAAATTCGTTATTATATCAGTTTTGTTGAAAAGTTTAAGTTTCATTGCCTGTGACAAAATTAAGAAAACTAAAAGTGGCTTTTAGAGGAGCCACATTCAACATTGCCAAAAATAATGTGGCAAATCAATTTGTAGGACATAAAAATTATGACTAAGAACTGTGAAAAATTAAAGGATACTTCAGTAAAAACCTTAGAAGCCAATGGTGAGCAAGGCTTTGCTCCTGAGTTACCACTGAAATGGAGACAGTGCATTACTTAATAACATGAATGTACCAGACATTTAGTACTGCTAAATCATTCATGCTCATGAGAGTACAGGTCATAAAAGGAATCTGCTTGGGAAGCGCTTTGGGAATGCTACTGTGACCAGAAGGACTAATACAATCCCTAGGGAGTACACTCATTTAGGACTGGAGAAATGATATTTCCGTATCTGGCATCTTGATGGGATCCTTACAGTAATACAGTTTCCAGGTCTGGCTGTTAGCACTCCACGGAAGCCGAGTACAACCAAGGAGGACAACCAAGGGAGACTCATAAGAAAAGCTGAAGAACTGGGAAGTGTAAAAGGTCTAGGAACTCTGTCTGCTATGTTATGTTCAACACACATAGTTTAGTCTGTGAATTACATAGAGAGGGAATTGAAATTTGGTGATGGTGTATCTATCAAGCTGAAGTATATAAGAAGGTCTGATTACCGTGTGTTGATGCTACATGAGTGTACATTAGACTTACAGAACATGCTTTTACCAGGGAAGGTAATAAAGCAGTAGAGCAATTCATCAACCTGTGTCTCTCCATCAGTGTTGAATCTTAAGTTAAGAATCAGGCTTTGCGCCATTCAAGATACGCTTCAGTCTGAACTCACCCTGTGGCTTGTGTAATGAGAGCTCAAAGTGGGAGATGAGTGGGCCCTTCTGTCTCTGTCATCTCCAAAGAAGCTGGATGCCCGTGTTAAGCTCTTGTACCTGTAGTTATATAAGTGACTTGATTTTCACAATATTTTGAGCATCCATAGCTCTTTCAAAGTCAACAGAATCTGGGTCTCAGTACATAGTCAGAGTCAAATTCCTGGTCTAAAATTGTTAGTTCTTTGGGAATGCTCCATTATGTACAAGTACACTCTGTAGAGGAACAGTCCATGAGAGAAAATAGCCTAATTCAGGCTAAAATGTCCTGTTTCTTCTAACTGGTCAAACAAAGTATGTTTGATATGTGAAGACCAGAGAGGCTGAATGATCGTCTTACTCTAGAAGAAAACAGGGTTTATATACCATGGGACTCCCACCCCAAAATGTCTCCTACACCTCCGGTTTTGTTTGCTGCAAGCTGACTTGTAATAGCTGGAAATCTGGAACATGCACCTGCATGGCAAAAGTGTGATTTAATAAAGTGATTTTTGGTTGTGTGTTTGTTTTGTTTTTAAATTGCAAAGGTTATGCCAGTGCACCCCCTGCTATACAGTTATGCTAATATAAAGGTATCTTATGTTCCGAGGTAGTTTCTTGTTCTTAGCATTGATTGTCTGCTTATATGTGAAGATTCTGAGGTAACATATAGTTTTAATAACCCCCTTTGATGGTCTGAATTTACACAACCAAATATCAGATTATGCTTGCTTTTCATGTGCTGACTCTATTTCTGTTTTTATTTCTCTATAAATAAAGAGCTAAGCTCTAGTTACATATGCCTAAATGTCTGCAAAGAGGGATTTGATTCCAGGAGTTGTTGTTGTAATGCAGTTAGGTCTGGTTTTCTGCTAGCAAATTCCATTTTGAATCATTTTAATGTAGGAGAGGAAAATAGACTGTGAAAGTTAGCTGTTTCTAGTGTTCAGAATAACCTGCTTTTTTCCTTCATTCTGTATTTTATGAAGAAAGGAGTCTAAAAAGAAAACTTTTTTTTTGAGCTATTCCCAGGGAAATGGAAGTGTGTAGTCTGATTCTGCCTCTTACAGGAAA
The DNA here is from genome assembly GCF_000700745.2 of Antrostomus carolinensis. Taxonomy (NCBI): domain Eukaryota; kingdom Metazoa; phylum Chordata; class Aves; order Caprimulgiformes; family Caprimulgidae; genus Antrostomus; species Antrostomus carolinensis. The sequence goes on along the minus strand of NW_010332820.1, from coordinate 1,279 downwards.
AAAAAATATATAATTCTTGTGGCTTTCCTAGGAGCCTATAGAGCCTTATCCTGTTTAGTAAATCTCAGATTTGATCTGTTTTACCTGAAGCATGAGTTCATAAATAGCTGTACTGGGAATGGATGTGTTCATTGTACCTGATGGTTTTACCATCATCTGCAACTTCAGGTGCTGAGATACTCTGATAAAATGAAAACAGATGCTCATAGATTTTTACCTGTTTTTTTCTTCATTTGGTTCCTTAACTTTTATTGGTTGCATTTTAAGCTGTGGCACTTTTTTTAACATATAGTAGTGTTATCAGTCTTTCCTGTCTCTGGAGGCATTTTGCTTTTTCCCCATTTCTCAGAGGTAAAGGGACAAATTTTCAAAGGTATGGCAAACTGCCAAGGAAGCCATTAAATCTCAACCTGGTATTTTATTCAGAACTGTTAATAACCCAATTTTATTGTCTTCAAGTGAACTTTGCCCAAGGTGAGCTGCTGCTTTCCCAACCAGCCCTCTACTACTTCCCAACATTCCTATCTGTTGGAGAAAATGATGCAGACTTTAGCAGAGCCATTGCCTTGTTCAAACAATTTGTCCCTGCCTGCAATGCACTGTTATTGGGTATTCAGACAAAAGGGGTAATTCATTACGACCAAGTTGTCATTATTAAGAATAAATTAGAGCAATTATCCTGTTATCTAGACCCAGAGCATCCTACATCCGTTGCTGTATTGGCCATGAGTTGTATGATTTAATGGAATTCTCCCAGCCCCCCCCCCAAAAAAAAAAAGAACCAGTGATGAGAGGTTAAAGTTTAATAATTCTGTGCAACCAAATGTCTAATAGTCTTCATTTAAATGTAACCTGCAGCTCCAACCGTAATGACAATGGCTAGTCAGCCGTATGATCTTCAGGGACCTTCGTAACTGTATTTCTGCTCACTTCTTTTAGTGCCGCTCTCTGCTTACCTATATTAGTTGTCAACGTTTCCACATGCTACTCGGAGAATAAGTAGGCTTTACTTTGCATGAAGAATTCATAATGCTAGCATTAAAACATCTAAATGTCTCAAAAAATCATGATGATGTTTTAAAAGTTGTGAAAATTATGGGATTGGGGAATTTGTCCTTTTCCAGGGATTCCAAGAAGGGTTCTGCACAGGGTCTCTTTGGTATAATTTAATTATTCTGAGATGAACAGCCTGTAAAAGCTAGTGAAATGAGAATGATGTAACAGCAGGAGAGAAAGTGAGGGATATGAGGAGATACAATAAGAAGTGGGGCAGGGGGCG
>NW_010332819.1:25140-32195 GCF_000700745.2 Antrostomus carolinensis | reverse complement strand
CTGGTCCTGGGGGGAGCATTCAGAGACAGGACAGGACCCCCCGGAGAAGCCCAGCCCAGGGTAGGGGGACATGCTGGTGTTGTGCCCCATATGTTGTCGCTGCTGCATGGTCCCCGATGGAGCCAGGATTTTGGGGATCCCTGCCCTGGCAATATCCTACCTGCAGGGTCGCTGAGGCAGGCTGAGCCCCCCAGCCCTGCCAGCCCATTTCTGCACGCCCCACACTACGGGGACACAAGGTCCCTGGCCCCAGCTTGACTGGGTTGGGCAGGGGATTGACAGGAAGAGTGGGAGATCCCAGCATAGCCCCTTGCCCAGGGGTGTTCAGACTCCCAGGTGAAATGGTCCATCACCAGTGCAGCATCCAGGACAAATTTATTTATCTTTGCTAAAAAATACTGTAGCTGGTTCTGCACTCCCCAAGAGGATGTGGAATTTTAAGATGAGACATCACCTTTCCCTGGGTTAGAGACCTAACACACCATACGGGTCCACAGCCTCCCACCATGCCCCATTAATCCCCCTGAGCTCATTACAACAGCAAAGTCCTCCAGAAGCAGGTGATGAACTGCCAGGATATAGGGAGGCTGGTTTCCAGTGAGCCCTAAAGGATGCTTAAAGGATTCCTTGGAGGACCCCAGAGCCACAGAGTGGCATGAGGATTGACCTGGGGAGATGCCCAAATTCAGCACACAGACCCACGCAGGGCACAGCTCACCAACGCCTGCCTGGGGACAGGATCAGACAGGCCAACCCCCCAGCTGCCTGCAGGCTTCTGGTGTTAAATCATAGAATCCCAGAATGGTTTGGGTTGGAAGGACCTTAAAGATCATCCAGTCCCAACCCCCCTGCCATCAGCAGGGACACCTTCCACTAGACCAGGTTGCTCAAAGCCTCATCCAGCCTGGCCTTGAACACTTCCAGGGAGGAGCAGCCACAGCTTCTCTGGGCAACCTGGGCCAGTGTCTCACCACCCTCACAGCAAAGAATTTCTTCCTAATATCTAATCCAAACCTCCCGTCTTCCAGTTTGAAGCCATCATCCCTTGTTCTACCACTACCTGCCCTTGTTAAAAGTCCCTCCCCAGCTTTCTTGATTATTTATCAAAGAACATTCTGCAGTTCAGTTTGTGCCAAACTGCCACATGTTTTGTCTATATTTTTCTCTGGGAAATTAAAGCACAGAGTTTTATTGGTTTTCAAATGGTTTAGGTGCCTGCCCATGCACAGACCCAGCCTTAGGGATAGCAGGGGTCTGATGTGCAAATGAATGGCAGGATACAACTCGCTGGGAATATTCGTTCCTATTAAGCTTTGCAAGTTTTTTGAAAGCATGTAAGCATCTAAAGGAAATATTTACTAGTTAAAAAATAATGGCTCCAAAAGAGCACTTGAGATCATTGTATTTCCTCATGGATATGCTGAGGCTGCTGGTTGAACTGGAGCTGTCTCAGGTTGTGCTGATGGGTGAAGCTGATGGGTGCTGAATGTGCTGGTGTGGAGCTCTCAGGGGGACTCATGTAAAAGGAGCATAAACTGCCTTGGTGAGATCCTCCCTGGAGAAGGGAGCAAAGCAGAAAGGAATCAGCTCTGGGATATGCTGGTGAAGACAGAGCTCCATTGCTGGGGAGGAGATGGAATCCCTTCCAGCAGCAAGGGAAAGGCTGGCTGATGGTGGTAGAATCACAGAATCACAGAATGATAGGGATTGGAAGGGACCTCAAAAGATCATCTAGTTACACAGCATCTCACACAGCACAAATGGGTTTGCCCGCTCTGTCTGGATCCAGCCTACCTCTGGGGAATGATTTCAGCTCAATCTCATAAGCACAAAGCTCAGGCAACTTCTCCCAAGGGTCTTGAAGGGACCGTAATTATCTTATTACGCAGAGAACGTTACTGTCTTTTCTGGTGTATGGAGGAGATGAACAGAGCCTGATATTCAACTTGTCTAATAATTGCAAAATGCGTTTGGAAGCCAGTGGAAAGCTTCTCCATCTGGCCATACTGAGAGCACAGGATCTAATTTCATAGCCGAGACACTCACCTTATCTGTGGTGCTCCATCATTTCTCCTGGGTGGGGATCCTTCCCTTATGAAGCATCTTGGTTTCTTACTGTCAAAAGAGAAAAAGCCTGCTGTTACACTCCCCTTGTCATGCAGGCAGAGTTCAGTGATCCAGCCCTTGCCCCTGATGGGCCTGCTGTGGGGTTCCCTGGATGCTCCCAAAGATCCTTTGGAGTGGAGTGGAGTGTGAAAGCAGAATCGTGGCCACAGAATGCCTGTGTCTGGCGTTGGCACTGAGCTCACATAGCAAAGGCTCACTGGCGTGCTGGAGAGGCACGGACACCATGATAGCAATGGCAGGGCATGGGGAGCCCTGTCCCTTCCCTCCTGTGCACAGCAGATTGCACAGCGGGTGTTTTAGGAACATTCTATGGGGCCTGATCCTCCCCTTGCTCAAACAAGTTTGCAGTGTGGGTCACCCTGCTGTAACCCTGGTGGGAAAGGCCAGGCAGACCCGCGGTGCATTTGCACCCTTTGAGGTAGAGCAGGCAGGGATACAAGCAGGGATGGAGCAGAGCAGAAGCCCTGGTTCCACCTAATACAGCACTGGGGCTTCGCTGAACACTGAGCTGTCCCCTCCAGCAGTTTCCCCAGGGCCCAAGGCTGGGATTTTCCAAGAACCCAAGAGAATGTACGGTTGGACTCGATGATCTCAAAGATCTTTTCCAACCAAACCATTCTACGACAATAGGGTGCCCCGTTCCTGCTGGCACTCATCAGGGTGTATCCAAGTTCCCTTACACTCATTTGTGATCCCATCAGCTGTACCCCAACACTCTATTTTACCATCTTCAGTACATCCACATGGTCTTTTAAGGACAAAGACCCTTAACTGCCCAGGCAACCTTTGAATGAGTCCCCAGGATACCAAGTGTAAATTTGAAGGTGAGGAAGGGGATGGACTCATTGACACCTAGTGTCCCAGACAGCACTCAGCTCCTTGCAGGACAATTACATCCAGTGCCAGGACTAAGCACACCACTATTCAGGATCTCCATTAGAGCCTTCTCAGCTCAGACAACTATTCCCTAAGTGCACTGCAGCATTTTAAAATTCTGCAATTAATTTATAGGTAAAATATTTGCTTTTCAATTCCATTTACTGGGTCAAATCTTTGCTCAAGCAAGTGCGCATGTCAGCTACCTCAGAGCTGCATATAACCCATTAAAAGAGCATTTAATCCTCTGCTCATAGGGAGGGTTCAGTGTTTTATATGCTAATATTCATTATGCTGGGAGGAAATCCCGCAGGACACAACCTGGCAAGGTTCCCTTGAAAGCAAAGGAGTGATGCCAGTTCAGAGCGGGGAAAGATGAGATCTCTTGGCTCTGTTAATATGGGTGTGATGAGCTTCTGACAAAGGCAGTAAGGGATTTTGGCTCCCAACTGCAAGCCTGTCTGGATTTGAAGTCCTCCCTGGACCGTTGTTTTACATGTTTCCTTCAAAGCTTTCTCCCTTGCACACTAGCAGTGTACTCCCACGACATCTAATATTAATTCTTGTCTCTGGGCCAAGAAAGAAATGTCTCTGCCCAACCTCCCTCTTAAATTTAACAATGTCGAAATCTCCTTGTCTCCCACTGGTTTTACCACCAGTGTGAGCTGCGAGGCATTCTGAGTGCTGGCCCTGAGCAGGTCTCAGGCTGAGCACTGGGCTGGCTGTGAAGGTAAGGTTTTCACCCACCTCCCCGTTTCCTAAAGCCTGTCCCACAGACCTGCCGAGCACATCACACCCACCTGGTCAGCACCGCCAGGTCCAACATCACCCCAAGAGCATCTGTGGTGGATTGAGAGCTGGAGGTGTGGGCTGGGCTTCCAGCCAGTCCCCTGTGTGGCAGGGGAGCTCAGAGGGTGTGAGGGTGTCTGGGGCTGGGGTGGGGGGACTAAACTTTGCTCTCTCTCTCTGTAGGCATGAAAAAGGAATGATTAACAGAGGAGACTTAACAGAAGACCAGCACTAAGGTCCCACATCATGGAACCTCTATTAGAGAGGCATGCTTATCACCCATCACAGCAAACGGGACATGCCCAAGCACATGAGTGGTTGCCTGAACTGGAGCCAGAGGTGCTGAAGTGGCAGATGGAGATAGATGGATAGGGAGACAGAAGAGTGACACACATACAGATGCAAAACTTTTCAGCTACCACAAGCCATGGCTGACCCCATACCTGCTGTGTACAATGGGCTCTCGCTGGCCACCGCAGGGGTCTTGCACAGAACTGGAAGTACTTTCTAAAGCAAGAGAAATTTTTAGTGCTTCTGAAAAAAAAAGGAAAATGGCTTTTCCTGTTCTAAGACAAACTCTTCTGCTCAGGGTTTTCATAAGGCTGTTTGTAAACTTTACACTTAAGTTTAGGCTTTGGAGCAGCCCCTGTTCTGCAGAGCTCTGTAAGGAAAACAACCTCCCACTATTCTATTATGTCCCATATTGTTCTCTGTTGCGTCAGCTGCAGACTAGTTATCTCAGTGGAAATCTAGAGGAGCCCATTGATGTCAGTGGGATAAAAGCAGGTCAAACCAAGAAAAGTACTTGGCCCATAGCTCTCTGTCTGTCCTCACCAGTTCCCCAGTGCTATGCATATTATGATCCAGCTCTGATTCCCACAAAGTGATTTTTTTTTTTCCTAAGAACTTCACAAGCATTAAGTGTCTCAGGACCAGTATGTTACAGCTTAAGGTGACCACAGAGACATCCAGCAGCCTAGCTGTAGCTGTGCAAAAACAAACGCATGAACATGGCAACATCCTGTAAGCCAGGTTTATTTTCTCTTACGTGCACACAGATGAGTCCTTATTGACATCTAGAGGAGGAAGTAATGGCTGCTGCGTCAAAACTGGGAAATGCTTAATCTTACCAAGTAATAAACTGAATTTTGTGGCTTTCTGTGAGATGTCCCTGGCAAAAAGTGGCATTAGTCAGCAGGGAATGTTCCCCACCCTGCCATTCCCCTCTGTGTTTTCCCAGTGAATCACTCCCTGAGGAGCACACAGAAAGTGCAGTGGGAATAGCTGTGACTGCATGCACGGCTTGGTCCCTTCATCCCAGTGAACAGCTCAGGACAGAGCACTTTGCATGAGACTGTTTTTTGCTTTGATTATCCTCTTCCATCAGAAGAAAATCTCCAGCTCCAGAAACCTGCACTAAGCCGAGCTCTTCTCTGCAGTTACCTCCCAGGCTACGGGCAGGACAGGAATCCAAGTGTTAGCTTTGGGAGAGAGGACGGAGAGTGAAATAACATTTCTGATCATCCTCTTCTGTTTGCAGAGACCCTTTCCTTTTCTTTCTCTGTCCGGTCTGAAACCTCAAGTTAAATCTTCCCTTGTGTTTCACCATGCCCTTCTGCTGCTCGTGTGACTGTGAGTCAGGTTCATTTACTCTAATTTGTTGCAGTTTGTAAATCTGTCTCCCCAGAGCCAACCCCATCTGCAGTAGCAGAGTCTGGGAAATGGCTCAAATGAGCCCGCAGCCCAGATTCAATTTCTCTTCCTTACCTCTAGGGAAACTTGCACAGAGCTGGTAGTTTAACAGCATAGAAGGAAACTAACTCAATCGCCAGAATGAATGCTGGATCACAGGGTATAACATTCAAAATCTGCTGGGGCAGACTCGGTGTTTTCTGCTGCTACCCAGAGGAGAGGAGGATTTTGGAGGAGGCTCAGCATTCAGCCACTACATCTGGGCTTCTGTCTCACACAGCTTCCCAAGCAGTGGCAGAGCTTCCCAATCCACTTTTAAATTAATTTCATCACTGACAAATCCTTGTTATTTCTTCTTATGTTTGATTCTCTGCCCAGCGAATTGATTCCATGAATGTTAGACCCGGGGAAAAAGTATTTCTATCAAGAGCCATTCACTGGCTAGGTCCTGCTCTATATTCCCACCCTGCCAGCCAATGCCTGGGTATTCCAGCTGCTCCTACCCACAGACAGACTTTTATCCCAAAACACCCCAAGTGCCTCACTGAAAGCCTCCTGCCTGCACGGTGTAATACCACGGATAAGGATGGCAGGACCCACAGTCTGCGGGTACCTAAAAACAAACAGCATGCAAATCACCCATGTTATAAATTTGAGAGGCTTTGCTCAGCTCCTGGCATGCAGACACCAGCACGAGCCAGGCTCGGCCGTTAGCCGGTGCAAACCTCAGGTCTGCATGAGAACAGGGATGATCCCCACCCGCAGCCTTGTGCAGCCCTGTGTCCTGCCAGCTCCCTGGGGCCAAACTGCCACCTGAAATCAGCAGCACGGCATCATGGCTTGGGGTGCCGCTGTGCTGAGAGCAAGCGGCATCACCACGTGCTGTGCAGAGGGGAGAAAGAGCAGACGAGGGGAGCACAGGCAGAAGGATGAACAGCATGATGTTGGATTGGAGGTGGTCAGAGAGCAGGCAGATGGAAAAAAGAGAACAAATTACGGAAAGAAAGGAGATTTGCTAAGAATTTCCAGCTACCTTGCAGGTATTTGTGCAAGTGTTTGGAGCCTTCCTCTACAAACACAGGAGGTAAAATGCACCCTCTGACTCTTCTGCTTCTGGAAAAGAGCCCGAGTGCCAGTGGGGTGAATTAAAAATAAAAGTGCTGCAGGTTGAGCAAACCAGCGCTGGAGACGCTCCTTGGCTCGGCACGTGCGTGGCTGACAGCAGAGCCAGCCTCACTGGCTGCAGCCGAAGGATGCTTTAAAAACCCATTTGCTTGGGCAGCCTGTCCTGTTTTTTAGCTGGAACAGAGCTGAGTTTCTTTTTAGTAGTTACTAGAAAGTAGTAGCTACTAAAAAGAAACCAAACTCTGTTCCAGCTGAAAACTAGGACACAGCCCTTTGCCAGCGCTGTGTTCAACCAGCTCCTCAGGCTTCTGCCATCATCTCCACCTGAGCTGGGGCAAAACACCATCCAGAGCCCACGGGGTCTGGCCTGGAGAGGACACTCTTCCGCTGTCCCCAGCTCCAGCTCCCATCCCATCCCATCCCATCCCATCCCATCCCATCCCATC
>NW_010332819.1:24805-25039 GCF_000700745.2 Antrostomus carolinensis | reverse complement strand
GCTCCCAACGGCCATCCCCCCCCAGCCACCCCGGGTCTGGTGGCCCTGGGCACCTTCCTTGCACTCCCGGCATGGCCGGCACCGGCTGCGCACAGGCGGGAGGTGGCTGCTGAGGTGGAAGGGTGGCTTTTTATGCTTTTCTTCCTGTATAAATCAGGCCGGGGATGGACAATCCCAGACAGGACTTCCTGTGTGTGTTGTGCACTGATAACAGGAGCTGTGAGGGGCACAAAC
>NW_010332819.1:0-24712 GCF_000700745.2 Antrostomus carolinensis | reverse complement strand
GCGTCCCTGGGGACGCAGGGAGGGAGAAGGCCACCCGCCTGGGCTCCCCGCCTGCACCTCACACCAGGCCTAAGATGGCTGCTGCCCCCCACCCTCCTGCCCCACTGGCAGGGGGCACGTTTCGGCAGCCCTCACCCCAGCCACTCCTCATTCCTCCTCAGATGGGGTTGGTGGGGGGCTGGTGGGGACCCCACAACACCAGGGCCTCCCTCACAGCCTGTGCCAAGCATGGCGGTGCCTGTGGCCGTCTTCTCAAGAGGGCCATGTTGGCGTTAGGCACCAGTGGAGCACATCCTAGGGTATCTGCAACCCCCTGAAATGTGGGTTGCAATCCAGCGGTCAGTCAGCTTGTTAGATGGCTTGTCACCCCTGTCAACTGTCCCTGTGTTGGGAAAGAGCCAGGAAGGGGCAGTTTGGGCAACTAAACCTGCAGGACATCACCCAGCAAAGATGGCATCTTCAATGCCGAACAGCAGAGAGGGGCACAGAAACAACTGCCCCAGCGTGCTAATTTTCAAGGCCATTCTGGTGCAAAGCTGATTGCGATTTCAAATTAAATATATGTGTATGTGTGACCTTGGTTCTGGGTGGCCAAAGGAGGAATAGTATACTTTTTAATTGGAATTTGATACTCCAATCCAGACTTCATGCTAGGAAAAGAGATATTTTGGGATGTGAGGACTGTGGCAGTGCATTTATTTCTTTACACGAGCAGGCCACCAAGCGAGCAGCCCTGTGGCTACTGCAAGACCCCTATGGCAGCCCGTATGCTTTCCTCCTAGCAAGGCAGAGTGCATGGCGCAGGTCTGGGGACGCGTGTCATCTGGGGTTCCCCTGGAGTAGAGCCATGTCCCCAGCTCACGCCGCACACGCCTGGGTCCTCCCGGTCCGGGCAGCGCAGAGTGCTTTTGCGCAGGCTTACACTGAGCAGAGGATTACTCCCACCCTTCTTCAGCAAAATGTTCGTCTGGGCAAGTCCCCTGAGAGTTGCAAAATATTCCTGTGTTTATTTATATAAATGCATGGCTAAAGAAAGACCCCGCTTGTTTTCCTTGGCAGACGGGTTTTTAAAGGCTATTTTCTGCTGCCCATCATTCTCTCCAGCAAGAGGTGATTTTATATTGTGTGCTGCCTGCCAGCTGATGAACTCCATGGGAGCACATCTGTCCAGGGGAGACTCTTCTAGGCACAAGCATGTGTTTGTGTTCAGTTGTGCATGAAACGCTGTGTTTGTGTGACATGCTACATTAACCTATAGGGAGGGTGTATCTCCATCCGTTTTTGTGGTCAGTGCTGGGCTGAGGTTTAAGCAGCAGGTCCCCATGGAAAGTTGCAGGGCTTGCATGGACAACCCACACCACTTGTGAGAAGAGGCAGCACTGGAGGTTCCTTTCAGATCAGAGATGCTGGACATTGGAAATTCAGGTGCAGAGCTGACAGCTTTCTCCACCATCAAGCAGGCACATGGGCTCAATCCTGGAATGTACAGAGCCTTCACAAAGGCTCCTAGCATCCTCACTCTCCCCCCCACCTCCTCTGAACTGAAGCCTGTGAACTCTGGGAAAATCTCTAGACCCAAATTTTATCAGTTGCAGCAACCACCACTTGGCCTTCAGCCATCTCTCCCATGTCCTCTGCCCTGGGATGGACACAGGTCATGGTGCATGGCTGGGACATAGGCCACCCACACCTCCCCACGCACACGGAGCTGAGCACAGAGCGGAACTGCTCTGGCCTTGGCAGTGGAGCCGCAGGAGTGAAATGGGATGAGTGGGAAATGCTTCCTGTTTATCCAGTCCTTAGTATCTTTAGTAGTAGCTGCTGGAGCTGGAAGCGGTCAGCAGGGGCCATATGAACACGTATTTTTAAATTTTAAATCACGACACTTCATCTTGAAGAGCCGCCGCTACCCTTCCGTGGAAATCAGTGTTGGGGAAAACCTGAGCGCCAGCCAAGGCTCAGTTACGGTGTGTGAAAGGGAGGGAGCAGCAGGGTGCTGGCACCGCACACCCAGTGTGGGCAGCCATGCCTGCAGCCCTGCCTGCAGCTCCCCATCATCCCCAAACCTCCTGCCCATGTCCACAGGCTGAGGCACAGGCTCCATGGCAGCCTCCCTAGCCTGTCACAAGGTGACCTTTTTGGTTACCCATGGTGGCAGGTGGCAACGGGACCCACCAAGGGCAGAGCACACAGATGGGCAGGCAGCCCCAAGTTGGGACACGTGTTTTTCCAAAGGCCATGCAGCCTGTTCCAACGCTCAACCCTGGCTCAGCTCCAGCTCAGCAGCATTCGGGGCCTGTCAGGTGTGAATTGAGTAGGGGGATGGAGAGGGCTTTAGCTCCTCATTAGCACTAGCCAATTAGTGTGGCATGCTGCTCCTGTCAGCTGATGTGGCTGCTTTTGAATACCCCCTGCCCACGCTAATCTCTTTAAGTTTGAGGTCATGTTCCATTTAGGATCAGTTTTCCTCCATGGTTTTGCTCCCACTTTTCTCTTAAGTGTGTCTTTTCCCTGCGAGTCTCAGCTGCTCCTGAGAAACTAAGTCCTGCCTGGATCGTTTTATTGTCCCTTTTGGGCTTCTTTTCGCTGTGATGCTGCAGTCAGTCAGGGTTTAACCAGCATGGGCAAGTATTGGGGATAATGCTGTCCCGCAGCAACATTTGATACTTTAAATAATAAAGTCAATTACAAAGCAGCAATCAAAATCAGATGACAAAAACTCCACCTTCAGTTTGTACAGCCTTCGCCAGTGCAGCGAGTCGCAGGCAGCCCAGGGGTGTCAGGCAGGGGTGGGCAGGCTGCTTGCAAAGGGAAGGGATCAGAGCCTCAGAGTAATGAGCCGATGAACCCCCCCAGAGCTGGCTCAGGCCTGTCTCAGATTTAGGAGCACTGCATCAAATGTTTCCAGGCTTGGGCCACTCCAAATGCTTGAGGGATGACTACTTCTTGGGGAGCACAGTTGCATCTGGGAATGGTCCCTGGCCATCAGGTGTGGGCATGGGAGCCGGCCCACCCACATCCTATTTCCACCTACTTCCTGTATTCTCAGCAGAAAAAACATTTTACCATCCCTTGCCTACTTTTTCATCGGCAGATAATAAAAGTGCCAGTCCCATCGCAGGGATGTTCTGCTGCTTGCTCAATTAATATTCATGAACTGCTTTTAGATTCCTGCATGAAACCTGCTACATAAATTTAACTCCTAATTTTAGGTGTTGTGAACTTTCACTGGGTTTAATTCTTTTCTCAGTAAAAGAAGCAGATGCTTGCTTGAGCCTCAAAGTATCCGAGGAAACAGTATTTCAAACCTGAATGTCTTCAGGGAGCAGGGGAGGAAAAGCAAAACCTTTTGCTGCTCTTGTTCCACTGCACCCAGGTTGCCATCCTCATGCTTTAACAACCTCTTGATTTCTTCAACCACTGAAGATGCTGCACATGGAATGCACAGGGCAACTGTGGGGACCTGGAGCCGGGTCCTAGCACTGCTCTGCAGTGTGTCTTTACCATTGCCAGGGTGCTCAGAGCCACCAGTGCCAGGGTAAGACCCCCAGGAGGCAGGTTTCAGCACTTGGGGGCCTTTCTTACACACCCTGTGCACCCCACCATCCAACCCCTGGGTGAGCTGCACCCCAGCCAACTCATCTCCTCACTGGTGTTGAGTGCCCAGATCTCATGAGCTCCTGGGGAGGAGTGGCACCTCTAAACCCTACTTGGCCATCCTCTAGTCCATTCTCGAGGTGAGGATGCTGGTGAAAATAAGAGGCAACAGTGCTGGGCAGAGTCCAGCCCGGAGATTACGGTGTGCCTCCTGCGTGCTGGGGCAGGACCGAGGAGTTTTGAGGGTGCTGTGGGAATACCCACACAGTGCAGACGTAATTAATCAAGTTCAGAGATTGTATTCTTCGTTAGCGCTTCTTGCTGCACAGGGAGAGTCTGGCAGGAGTCTGGCAGGCAACTGCAGTCTGGCTGGGAAACAGATCTGTCTTCTCCCAGTGAAAATCTTCTATGAAAAGGAATTTTATCTTTGTTTTGCAGAGAATGTTGCAGATTTCAGAGAAATCATAATTCAGGAAAAAAGTTCCTCTGAAACTATCAAATCCTCCCAGTTCAAAAATTGAGTTTTGAACTTTAAAGCCCTGAAGTTTTAATGATTAGTGGAAATTGTATTTTTCCCACTCAAATTTCTCTAAAAGTTAAAAAAAGTATTATTGTTAAAACAAAACCTCATCAGTGAAGTACCTGGGGAGGCCATGAGCTGGGCATACAATGGCTGGTTTGGGATGAACCATGCAGCGTGCTGTGGGATGACTAGGGGATGAGCTGAGATGGTCAATGGGCTTCTGTTTGCAGAGGGGTTTTGGGGTGACCGTGCAGCCCTGAGTCCAGTGGGGTCCTCCTACCAGGCACAGAGAAACAGCACTGGGGAAGGCTCTTTTGGCAGAGCTGTTTGGGGAATATTTGTTCCTTCAGCTCTTTGATTATTAGTCTTTTCATTTAAAAAAAAAAAATCATCATAAAGAGAGGTGAGGAAAAGATGCTTTGGGATAGCTGCTCCTTCTGAGTTCTCTCCCTGTTGTTTCAGCTCACCCAAGGCTTTTTGTGTCTCTAGAATTTTTATCTCACAGTAAATGCTTATTTTATCTCTGACAGTAAGAGTCAGAAAGACTCCTGATTTTCAGCACTTGGGAAGCACCATGCAACATCATCCAGGGATGGCTGGATCTGCTACCAATGCTGCCAGGACTGGAGGCTGCAGATGCCACTGGACAGCGTCTGAGTCTCTTCACCAGGAGAAGTCAGCTTGGGCCCTCTTTGGGCAAAGACCTCTTCTTTGTGAAGGTCTCTTGTCCCTCATGAAAATCTCCACTTTTGCAATAAAGACATTTTTCAAGGTGACCTGACACCCATAAGGTGTCCTCTCCCTCCCATTGGTACTAGTAGCTGCTCATTAACACCAAAGGCTAATTTGTTAATTAGATATTCAGCATCGCGTTGCACATGGAATTGAGGTTGTGATGACAGAAAGCTGGAGGTTGACCTGTATAACACCAACTTTAAGTAGTGCTTCCTACAGAAGACTTGCAGGTTCTTCCAGGACGTCTCTATTTGGAAATAAGCCAAAGCAAAGGCTAAGTGCGTGAGCGACCGGCCTGGGGCTCAGGACACAGCCCCAAGCCAGGGAAGTGTTTCTATTGTGGGCAATGCCTGAGTGCATGTTTAAAGCCCTGCACATGCTCCTGTGCTGTGTCAGAGGCACAGAGGAACCTCAGCGCCAGCAAGCTTGTGTCATCAAGGTCAGCTTGTCCAGGCCCATAAATCAATTCCAGAAAAATTAAGACTGAGATCAGCCAGACCTTACCGTAAAGGACCTCGTCCATCTGTGCTTTCCTGAATTAGAGCTGCCCCAAGGTGCTACTGAAGCACCCACACACACGTAGCTGCCAAGGACTGTGTACTTGTTGCCAAGAGAGCTTGTGCGTGATGTCCCATGAAAAATACATTCCCATAAGAGCGGTGGTGGGCAGCTCCTGCGCAGGCACGCAGAGCAGCACAGCAGCCCTTGGTGTGCTTCATCTGAATGACCCCATGGGCTCAACCTCCTCACTCACTCTTGCTCTTGACAAAGAGTTCAAGGAAAGCCTGATAAGAGAGGGGGAGAAAGTGAGGGAGACAAGGAGTAAAGACTAAATATTGTGCAAATTGGTGTCTTGCGCACAGTCAGCAAACACCAGGCTGGGGGATAAATTCCCCTGCTCTGCAGTGGTGTGGTCTGGTGTACCACTGGGATCCCAGTGTACCCAGGGTCGAGGATGTGGCCATGCCTTGCTGCTGCTGCTGTGATAGCATTGAGGACAGAGATGGGAAAAAGCCCAGAGCCTCTTTTGTTAAGCCAGCTTGGTAAAGGGCTCCTTTATCTGCCCTTTGGTGTGAGATAAGGTTTCAGTGTTGTCCTGCCGGAGCAGCTTCATATCACTCACAGATACCTCCCCACGCTGCAGAAAGGTATCAGGCATTCAGAAAATATTTGAGCAAGACCGTATCTTTTTGAAACCCGTGTGCAATGGAAAGACACACAGGGTGGATTAGATCTACACTGTGGGGGTTTCAGTGTCTCCTTGTCCGTGCAAGGACAAAGCACATTTCCTCAGTGCAGAAATGGGCTGCAAGGGCCTCTCTCATTGCAAGTCCCTATGGAGAAGGATTATCACGGACCAAATAGGGGCCCAAGTGCCTGAGATCCTTACTGGGGTGGGAAATGTTCCCCCCACATTCCCCAGAGCGTGTGGAGATGCAATCCCTGCACAACCTTGGTGCCTGCCTTCGAGCTAGCTCCTGCCAGCACAGAAAGATGGGAAAAAATTTTCCACTGCCAAAGTATCACTCAGTTAATCCAGCTGCCCCTTTCTTGCACCAGGAGCATCTATACAGATGGGTACACTTACAATCATTATTTACTTTTTTACTATCCTTTGACAACAGAGTTCAACTCCTAAATGCAGAAGTTTGCTTTCAGCAAAGATCCAAACTATGCATTTTGAATTCTTCCCACAAAGTAATACCAAATGATCAAGTAAGGATCACCACAGACCTGCCTTCATTCTGAGAATGCAAAAAGAAAACACCCTCTCCCTGTTTCAAAGCCTAATATGTTGCTTTGGTGATACACAAATATCTTGAGAGCTAATCAAGATCAATGTTTGTTTTAATGAGTCAGTGAGAACTGTATCTTATTGCAACAAGCCATGTACTTTAATGTCCCTGACATATGTGTATATTTGAAAAGGATGGGCTGGATTTCTCCAGGATGATCTATCACCACCTGGGAGTTCAGCTCTTCTCTTTGTGCTCTCCCCTCCCGTGCAAGGGACCTCATGTGGAAGACCTTCAGTGACCATTTATTTCTCTGAAATCCTTATGCAGCACCATGAGAACTGACTGGGAGGGAAAGGCATATCATGCAAATAAAGGATAAGGAATAAAAATTTTCAGGCTCTGACAAAAGAGCCCTGCACCACACTGGAGCAGTCGTGCTATTTGGGTGCTGCAGGAGCATCAACCTCCAGTGCCTAAAGCTGGAGGCTTGAGGAGCACCTTCATGTTGGCTCACACAATGCTGGCTTCTGGGTGAAGGCAACAAAAGGGGAAACATTTCCCTCTCACCACAACAAAGCTATTTGCACAGCACAAAATGGTGTTATACCCTGGGGAGGCAACTTCTTCTGAGCTGCTTCATTCTTCAAGAGACCTCCTCCTCCCTGCCTGCAGCTGACACTCCCTTTCCCAGCAACTCTTACTGGTCGTTACAGACAATAATCGAAATTTTAAAACTGCCCAGTTGCAGAAGAAAACACTTGCAACTAATTAAAAGTTTTCTATGTCAAAAATAGTGGGTGTATTGAAAAATGCACTCAAAGGGCTGCTTCTAATCTCATTCCATGGGTCTAAGTCAAGAGGTGGTCTCCATGGAGAAGACCTGAAGAATGGACAGGACATTGCACTAACAGTTTTCTGCAGAAATTATTAAGCCAAATAACATGCAGCTGAATAGAGCTGAATGTCTTATTTATAAAATTAATAAGGCATGTAATAGATAACCATCTCCCTATTAGTGGATCTAATACCTTGGCTTAAAAGTCCTACCCAGGAAACTCTCGTGGCTTTTCTGCTGACTTCACTGGATTTCAGCAACATAATAGAGAAGTGGAATTCAGCCTAAAAGTCAGACAGTGAATGCAGAAGTCAAGACTTAGCAAAAAAATACAAAAAAAGAACTGTTGATACGTCTCTTCTCTGACACGTCGTAGCGTATCAAAATGGCCACTGCCTTTATTTTGTTTAATCACTTATCTCCACAGAGGGAAGAGGAAATTCCCAAGAATGCATGATCATTAAAAATATTAGCCAGGGCCTGGTGATTATTTTTGGTAGCTAAAAACTTCCTGACTGAAGGGTTTGGTTTTGCATTGGACTTCAGTAAATGTTTTAGTATAACTTTCATAAATACCCATTATACTCAAATCAGTGTGCAGTTTACAATTCAACTGGGAAGGGTGGGGATATGTTTCTCTTTCTTTTGTTTTGCCATGCAGCATGCTAAAGTGCATAGCGCTACACTGAATTAGCGTTTAGCTATTTTCTTGTATCCTTAAAAAAAGGACTCGTTCACACAGTCAGAAATCTCTGTTTCCTTTTGGGCAGGAAAAAGGAAGTGAATGCGAGAGGCAGATTTGGAGTTTGCTTGCAAGAACAATTGAACTCCCATCCAGAGGGGAAGGGGATCTGCGTCAAGAGGAATTAACTTTTTTTTTCTTTTTTTTTTTCTTTTTTTTATTTTTTTCGGGAAGGGAAGAGAAAATGACCTTTAGTTTAAAAGCCTGAAAGAATAAAGGTCTGAGCATTTATTGCTGCCTGCACAAATATAGTCATAAAGGCTTTTTCCTGACAAAGGGCTCCCGCAGCCACTCACGCTGTCCTTCAGTGGTGGGGTCTGACTGCAAACGCTGCACTGTGTGCTCCCTTCTTGGTTATCCTAGGTGAAGGGCGTCACCAAAACCTGTCAACAGTTCCTGGCTAGGAGGGACAGTCCCTGGGTTTTTTTGCAAAATATTTACCATTTTTCTCTTTGTCCCTCCCCAATGCTGCTAATCTAGTGGGTCGGGTGAGATTTGGTGGATGGGATTGAGTGGATCCCTTTGCCTTTCTCCCCAGAAGTCTTATTCATGGCTGTCTGTGTGCGCAGGCAGAGCATCAACTGACCTGTTACATGGTCAAGAACTCACACTGGCCTCACCATTTTTGGTCTCTTTTCAGTCAACCACAAAACACTCTCCCAGCTTCCCTGGGAGAAGGATGTGAACTGAGGCCTCAGCGGCTTGACCAAGTGTCAAAACATTATCTGTGTAGTCTTGTCTATGAGTCCTAGCCACTTTAGTCCTCACCACTAGTCTCCATTTTAGTGGACCCTGAATATCCACATTTTTCTCTCTATTTCTTTCCCCTTTCCATGCAAGCCAGATTCCCAAAGAAGCTCCAGAGCTGGAGAATACAGGAGTTGAGACCTTAAGAGATGCTTAAGCATCCTATCTCCAAAGGCACTAAGCACTTCAGGATGTTTGAAGCAATCAGCCCAGGAGCCAGTCAAGGCGAGTGCCACAGTCTGGGACCTCCTTGTGGTACCCACTGCTTTGCCAGAGCAATCCTGGGCAAGAATGTTAGATTATAACCTGCTGCAGCCAAAGGGACTCATCACCCTTCCCTCCTTCTTGCTGCTTTTCACAGCATCAGTCAGACCTTTGCCAAACCCCCAGCACAGCCCTGCATGAGCCAGTGGAGGGGTTTCTGCCCTAAAACCAGAGCTGAGCCTAATAGCTCACACCATGCGTGCTGCAGAGAGAGCATCGCTTTCCCAAGCCCACTTTCCTCTAGGGATGTAGGTAATAAACTGGGGATCCAGCTCCAGTATAAATTCCCACATACTCACACAAGCTCCTCAGAGCAGTTTTTCTCCCATCCAAGCAAAATATTTGCTCAGAACGTGAAGCCACGGCTGGGCAATGTCAGCAGTAAATGTCAGCAAGTGTCAGCAGGAGAGAAACTAATTAGACAAAATGGGCCAAATTTCTCCCGGAGGGAGCTCCTCTGCGATCACTGCGGGAAGGACAAATGTGGCCTAATGGTTAAATAGATCATTTTGTGCTCTCTTATTGCCTCAATCCTAGTTTTAACCAGGCAGGTGGCCTCACTGATGTGGCCAGAGCCAGCCCACCTGCCCAGTGGCTCACCTGGCTCCAGTGACTTACCCCAGGACAAAGCTACCCAGGCACCGAGCCCCCTGACAGCACATCAGGGACACCTCACAGCTGAGCTTGGATGGATGAAATCACCTCTCAATACTAAAGCTGCAGTTCTCCAAATATATCTTGGCAGGCTTCCACTTTTCTTCTCTGAAGTTGTCCAGCCTCAATGCGTGCAGCTGGAGGGATGCCTCCGCCAGCACTCAGAGGGACAAAACCAGAGCCAGAGTGACAAAGGCAATCACTTCTGAACGGGTCAGGCATCATCTCTGCTAAGGTCATATGTCTGCAGAGCCTGCCGCTGGGCAAAGGTGCATCTGGAAATGCCGTGGCTGCGATGACTCACTGTGTGAGGAAATGGTGTCACCTTCCAGCACTCTGCAGCAGGTCCGCTCCCTCGCCTCCACCGCTGCTGCCAGCTCCAACACACATTTTTACCTTTTGTTACCAAGAATTTCAGCCCAAGCCCCACCACCTGAAGCCTAAGCATAACTCGAGTTCTGCATACAGGTCTGTTGGCACCAAGGGAGCCAAGCTGGGTGACCCCATCCCTATGTCCAGCCCGGGATGTCAGCAGAAGAGCGGCGTGGGTGGTGTGTGGAGCAGGCAAGAATTACAGTGCAACATGTGGACAGGAGTTTGCCAGCCCCATGATTTTCTATTCCTATTTCTGTTCTCCTTGAACTCCCAGACAGCACTTTGGTGCATAAAGGTAATTCATTAACTTGTAAGAACAAGGAGGCCTAAACTTTCCCCTGGTCACTGCGACATCTCACAGCCATGCCGGTGTGTCGGGGACAGGCTCCCAGAGCAGTGCCAACAATGTGGGGGGTGTGTACACAGCTTCTCAGGAATGCATCCTCCAAGCAGGGGTTTGGGGACAGGGAGGGCTGTGGAGGGACAAGGGAAAGGCTTAAAGTTCAGGAGAACCCAAAGGGAACCCCCAGAGCATGGTTAGGGAAAGGACTACACAAATCCCAGTTCATCCCACTTGTACCTGCTGGCTTTCCCCATCACCCAAGAGAAAGTGCTGTGTAACGGTCAGGCTGGTGACAGAGGCACCACTGGTTTGCAGCGTAAAAGCCAGCGTTTGAGCAGGGAGCAGGGAGCTGGTGTTGGAGGAGTTGGATGTATAAGGCTGAGTGCCAGGAGGTATTTGGTTCCCCTCACAGGAAGGATGGGTTTAGCAGACTCACAGCACTGGTTTTTGCACTCCGAAACAGACTGGGAGGACAAGTACTACTGTAGTGGGACCAAAGCCGGGCAGATTGTGACAGGGTTGTGAGTGTTTGTGCAAGGCCAGGGCTAGTTGCAGAGCTGGAGGTGCAATGAGAGGAGCCCTGAGCTCCACATCACCCACAGGGCTGCAAGGTCCCCCATGGGGCTGGAGTAAACTCATTCCCTCTCCAATCCTTGCTTTGCCTGTCTGAAGGCAGCAGAAGTCCATCCCGACCAGGGCTGCGAGCAGACATCAGGATTTCTACCCCACTCTGGGCACGTGAGAGTCACCCAAGTGCCCCAATGGAGAGGAGACACCTTGTCTAGCAGAAACGCTGGGAACGACCCAACTTTTGTTGATCAGTGAAAGGGCACTTTCTCTGTTCTCCTGGAGGACCAAGGGCTCTGTGAGGCTGCTGGTGGCCCTGCCAGCCCAGCACACTGCAGGGAGCCTTCAACTGCTTTATTCATAGAAATCCACCCTGCACACCAGCCCTGGAGCTGCTGCCTCCCTGGCACCAGCCCAGAGAGGGTCTGTGCTCTGAGTGAAGGAGCAGGTCAGCAAAGACACCACAACCAATGTCACAGCAGGAGCAATAACATCTAGATCAGCCAGTTGGTAGCAGAGAAATCAAGTGATTGGAGCAGGACATTGTCACATGCCCGGTTCCTCCTGCTGCACAAATTAACACTTCAGTTTGGATCATGCATCTCGTTTTCCATGAACCCACCAGATTTTGCATCCTGGATTTGTAGGAAAGCATTGCTAGGACAGTGCTTTAAGCTCAAGTATCAGCCTTAAATCTGAGCTTTACTGAGACCAGTCCCAGGTACAAACCCACCAACACTCAATAGATTCTATATGAGCACAAAAATCAATTGGATCAGGATTCCTGTAGCACAGAGTGAACTAAATTGCTAGTTTGTTACTTCTGAAATTTTTTTTTGCTTTGTTTTGATTTTTATTTATTTTTCTGCTATTGTAGGAAGCAGCTCGGAGATTGGTTGTGACATACCCTGGGCTAATTCAGTGGGAAGCCTGTTTACAAAAGGAAACATTTGCCATCTTGCTCCCAGCTTTGATTGCCTGTCCCTCCTTGCTTGCCAGAGCTTATTCTGCAACCTTAATAGGAAAGTTTCTTTGCACGGAGCCAACCAGCTATTGTGCCCAAGTGATTTTGTTCAAGGAATAAAAAGCACATTCACTTTGTGTTCAAGGAGATGACAGTTGTTTGATTGGTGTGTTTGAGAGCTCGGTGGGGTATACAGCAGAGAAAAAACATTCTTGTGAGGAGCTATTTCAAAAGAAAAGAAACAAGAATCCAGGAGAGATAAGAAAATTAATGTTTGCAGAATCTGAGAGAGCCTTGTGCAGAGGGATGGAGACAAGTACGAGAATGCACTTTATTTGTGACAAGCTTTCCATCCTGGGCAGCCAAACAGGACATCCTGCTTCAGTTCTCCTTCCTCTCTTTAATTAGAGTTGTGTTCAGGACACTGCCATTAATGTCATCTCAGCATTTCCATGACAAAGCCCTGTTTTTGCAGGACTTTAGGAACTTGGCCCTAGAAAAATCTGTTATTAGCATAGAACGGCTCAGCCCAGAGACTGTGGCAGGTTTGCAGCCAGTTGCTGCGACATTTCTATCACAGAGAGCCGACATCAGCTCAGAGAGAGGTGGCCCCACTCAGGACGCGGGAGCAGCGGAGGAGACCACACTCCATCTCCAGAGGCAGTGGGGTTAGCGGTGGGCTGTGCACCCCAGCCCATGCCCGAGCAAATGTCTGCATTTTGGATCTGAAGTCCATAATGTCACTGAAAACACAATGCCTGCATTTCCGAATCTGTAAGTCATTGTGAAAACCTCTATGTTCAAATAATTTTGGAAACCCTGAAAAAGAGAGTGGATTCCCCAGCAATGGTATTTTCAATATCTGAAAGTAGAGCCTGGCTACAGCCCCCCTGGTTGAACTTGCCCCAGAAATGGAGACCCCTAAAAACCACTCCTTGCACATTCTGCCCTCCCCAGCCTGGGGACACCCTGCCACAGCTTCCCGGGGCTCCCTGACCTCTGTGGCTGCCGCAATTTCATGCTGAGCTGAGACAGGGAGCGGCAGTGACAGAAATCACTTGCTTTCCTGCTGGCTTCTTAATTGCTGCTCTTCCCCTTTGCTTGGGGTTAGCAGCTCAGCTCTTGCAGGGCTGAGGGTATCACCGCTGCTCTTTATCAACCCCACGTGTTGGAGAAGCTGCTGCAAACGGCGCCTTGTCAAACCTGCAGTTTGCAACAGCAAAGCAAACGAGACCAAACCGGGCTGTAAAAGTAATCAAAGAGGGGCTGAAATCACACCAGGGCAGTGTGGCAACTCCGGGTCAGGGGCAGCTCTGGCAAAGAACCTGCCTGAGAAGTGAGCTATAAAACAACTGTGTTCAAGAGATACTGAAATGAACCTTAAAAACCAGGTGATGCTGAAACCCACTCCAGTGCTAAACCTAATTCCCATTGTGTTCTGTTATACTATAACCGCCTGCCTTCAGGTCTCCACAGCAGGACCTGGTGTTTGTGCACTGGCTCTGAGGACAAGGGCAGGAGAAATTCTTATTCCCATCCCACTGCTGGCAACGAGGGCCCTGCAATGCCAGGCCAGGCAGATTGTGCTTTGCTGAAACAGGGGCAGCACAAGAGCAGGAGAGGCCATAGCTCAGTCCAGCCAACACCTCTGGGGCTGGTTTTGGCTTGAGAAGTGCTAAATATTATTAGCAAAAAGAAAACACTTTTTTTTTTTTTTTCACAGTGGAAAAACCAGCTCTTCCAACTGAAAATATTATTATGATTCTTCCATTCCTAAAGGGAGAGAAAACAGACTCCTTTGTTTCTACTGAAGTTCCAGGTGTATTGCTGGCATCCAGAGCAGAGTGGGCTCTGGAAGAAGCGGTAAAGCAACGTTTCAGCACAGGATACTTCAAAGCAGACAGGGTTAAGCTAAACATCCTTTTACTGCTACTCTTTTACTTTCCATTTCAGGGAAGATGATACAGTGGTCCTGCATCCTGCACTAACGCTGTTCTGGGGGGATCCTCACCCTGTGCAGTTGTCCCTGGGTCCCCCCAGGACCAGTTTGGACGTGGGAGTGGGGCTGCAGCGTGATGGCATGGCCAGGTGGGTTTGTCCCCTATCCCAGGCTCATGTCCCTGCCAGCCGAGGGACCACACACAATGCCCTGCCCTTTCCCACCCTTGCTGCCACCCCATGGTGCAAGGGGCCGGATTGGAGCCAGTGATCTGCCAGCAGTGCTGCCTCCAGCTTTCCTCACCCAGGGCTCTGCTGAGAAGCCGAGTCACAGAAATGTCCTGATTTCAATGAATTAACTGAGTGAGGAAATGGTGGAAAGCAGATGGTTTGGGGCTCTTTAAGCCAACTGGAGCTGTTTGACCAATTTCCCACCCACTGGAGCAAGTCAGTTTGGGTAAAAAGCATTTCTGCTGCCACCCTGACTGATGAGCTGCTCCGCGTATAAGAAGCCCACCCAGCTTCTGGATGCTTTGGCTGAGGAGATTTAGGATGTGCTGGCACGGGGCTTCCCCACAGGTGCCCACTGACTCCAGGCACTGCCAGAAGAGGTGGCCAGGCTCCATCCCCCTGCCCAGGGCCCGCCGAACCGCAGCGCGGGGCGAGGCAGGGCAGGAAGGGAGCCGGCGGAGATGAGTGTTTCCTGACTCTCAGGAGCGAAACAGAAAAGCGCTGTCACTCAGAGGCCCCCACAAGTGCAGCGGCAAGATAACTCCAGACACAGCCGCCATCACTTCCCCCCTTTGTCCCTGGCTTTTTTCAGGCCTTCCTGAGCAGAAACGTCCCATCTCTGAAGGAATGTCGCTGCCGCCAGCCGCCCACGGAACGTCGAGCAGTCACACTGCCCACAGCTCACTGCCAGCTTGGCTGGGGTGTGGGTTCCCCGGGCACCCCGGCGTGCGGGGCAGCCAGCACCCCCGGGTGGGAGCTGCTGCGGGAGCCTGAAGAGGACATGCAAAGCATCCCGATGTGGTGGAAATGGGCCACCACGTCCCCTAGTTTCCTGGCCTAATCTCTCCTGAGTGCAGGAGATGAAAGGCAGTCAGGGGCTCGCAGAGAAAACATCACTCAGAAACCTGGGGCAGCCCAACAGTGTTCAGTATTGTCCTATACCTGCCTTAGGCTCCTGGGACAGCACTGGTCCCCACCAGCCTCAGCAAATGCCCCAGCCCATGGTGCTCATGAGGCACTGCATGGCTGTGGCAGTCCCTGCAACTTGCCTATCCCTGGCCTGGCGCCCGCTGAGCCAGCCTGGGATAAGCCCTGGGGACTGCTGTCTCTGGCAGGGACACACATCCTCTGCATAAACCCTGGAACGATCCTTCTGACCTGAAAGGAGGGAGCACTTCCACCCCTTAAATTAGACTACGTTTTTCCCCAAGCTCCTTCTCAAAAGAGGACTCTGGATTTGGCTGTTCAGATGCAGCTCATCCTACGACCACCTCTGTTTCTGTTCAGTAAAGACTTAAGTCAATGCCCCTTCCTCCACAGTGCAGGATAACAACAAGCAGCTGGTCACTCAGCTCTGCCCAAGGTCCCAGGGCTGCTACTGGTCACAGAGCCAGTGCTGCATTTGCTGCAAGCCAAGGATTGGGGCAGGATGACCCTGCCAGGGATGCTTCATGATGGGGACGAGATGGGAACCGTGGTCCCCAAAGCCAAGAGCAGGCAGGGCAGCAAATGCTTTTGCTCCCACATCAGTGTGGGGCAAGAAGAGCCTTGATAGGAACAAGGGGGTGACAGGGCACCACCAGACAGGGCCTGTGGATAGCACAGAATCGACGTCCCCAAAGCCAAGGCTGGAATGCAGTGAGGCTGTTTTATTATCTCCCTCCCCCACCTCTCAAGGACATAATAACCTAACGGTCGTAGAAACACATTTTTCACCAAGGGATTCTTCATTAGTGCTTGTTTCCTTTCCCAGCCTGTTTCCTGGAAGCAGTTTGTGCTGACAGAGGTAGGCAGGAGCGGGCTGAGGGCTGCAGCATAGCCGCTGTGGGATGCACGGTTGCGTGTGTGCGTGCGGGTGAACACACATTCCTTCCATGCTCCATGGTCCGGCGTTACAGCCGTGCTGGGGATACCTGTGTTGCTGCTGGCCACCAACTCTCTGTGCCTGGAAACCCCAAGTGATGGATCTTTGTTGGAACAAGAAGATTTTTATATGTTTATGGTAAAGTGGAGGCCCAAGCACCTTGCAGATAGGTGGTGTACAGAGCACAGAGCTCACACTGCGTTGGAGCAGAGCTGGCATGGCATGCACAACCAGTGGTTCACATTATAAAAGCCTTCTTGCAGGTGTTTACAGTTCAACCATAAATATTTGCTCCTGTCTGAAGTTTTCCCAGGCAAGATTTCAGCCCAAGAGCAATTGCTCATGAAGCTAGTTCTTCCCTGGTTATTTACTTTTTGAGTTCCCCAGAGTTAAACACAGCTTTATTCCTAGAGCAACTGGAATGGTAATACCTATTATCATCAAATATGATAATAAGCCAATTATGGTTCTTGTGGCAACCAAATAACAAAAAATGATCCTGTATAGCTGATGCCACTGATTAGGCAGTAACCTCAAGAGAGCAGAAGTCCTGCCCTCCCCTGCATGGACTGGGGCCATACACTTGGAGAAGGGCTTCAGGGAGCATTTAGCCACCTTCTGAATACCTTGTGCAGAGACTGGGATTTGAGGCTTGTGGGTGTAAAGCAAAGCTCAGGTCTCCCAGGTTGGAAGGCTGCAAAAATTGTCTGTACAGTTTGGTTTTGACTGGCTTCAGGATATTTGTGCAAATGATTACAAGTCCAAAGCAGAGGGACACTGCACAGTATACAGTAAATTAAATTATTCCCCAAGAAATTCTACCAAAAGTGCTACATTTTGCATCTTTCCTTTTGAAACCTTACCTGTGAGCCTGAGTTAGCTGCCACCCAGCTCAGACCAAGGGCAAAGTCATTCCCCACACCACCTAGAGTAAACCAAGTCCAAATGACTTGGGTGCAGACACAGGACCCAGAGAAAGGCTGGTAGAGGCAGTGGGACTCCCACTACCCATGGATGCAGGAGGGAAGGCTCATATCACCCTGTATATCACTTCCAAAATCAACCCACAGACCTGTCCTTTCCCTGAGCAGCTTCCACCATGGTTCTGCCCTTCTGGGCTGAGTGAGGATGTCCCTGCATCCCCTCTCTGCCTTCGGTGGCAGCCATCCTGCCCCAGGGAGCGAAGGAGCCGGCAGTAAGAGGAAAAGGATATGGTGCTTCTGGGAGCTGCGGCCGTTTGAAGGCTGCGAAGGGAAACAGGCCAGAGGGTTATCCAATCTCTCCGAGCAGACATTTCCGCCTGGCAGGCCCCAGCAGCACAGTCACTCTGCTTCATTAATAAATCACTAATCCTGCCTGCTGTGGCTGCCTTGGGGAGGAAATGGGAGGTGGTGCGAGCGGGGCCAGGAGCGGGGTGCGTGTGTGTGTGCCCGCAGGTGTGTGTGCACGGGGAGGTGTGCAGGTGACAACCAGGAGCCCCACAAGGTCCTCCCTGGCATGCGCAGCCCTTTCTCAGTTTGCCCAGGTCTGGACAAGTGTACAGGATGCTGAGCTGGTATCTTGGCCATGGCTCCCTGTGGTCCAGGTGACCCAGGACCAAAAGCA
The DNA here is from genome assembly GCF_000700745.2 of Antrostomus carolinensis. Classification (NCBI taxonomy): domain Eukaryota; kingdom Metazoa; phylum Chordata; class Aves; order Caprimulgiformes; family Caprimulgidae; genus Antrostomus; species Antrostomus carolinensis. The sequence continues at coordinate 6,989 of NW_010332819.1, read as the reverse complement.
CATGTGACACAACCCAGAGATGGGCAGAAACCTTCCTTCTACCAACTGCTGCAAGCTCCATTCCCCCTTCCCAGCCTGCATCTCTATATTTATAGAAAGCCAGAGCTTTCCAAGGGCTCTGAGGCTCTCCAGGACACTATTTCAGCCCCAAACAGTGCAAGCAGCATTGTTTGCCTGGGAACACAAACACAGTTTATACAAGGGCCACTTGGCAGTTTGGTGGCTTATCAGAGGGCGAAGGCAGGGCTTTCCAGGCCTCGGGGCGGTGGCTGCCCAGCAGCCCCAGTGAGCCCATGGCTGCTCTGTGAGAGCAGCGGGGCCAGCGCTTGGGTCTGAACGGCCACCTGGGCCCAGACGGTTCTCCAAGTGCGCACTGCAGATGCAGCTTCCCAGGACTTAGGCTGATGCAGGGATTTGAAGCGCCTGGCACACAGGAAGGCATCCTGGAGCAAACCCTGCGGCTGCTGCAGCGTGTCTTTACAGAGTAAACACTGGTGTAATGGCGTGGCACAGATGTTTGAGCACAGATAACATGGGGTGTCCCGCTGGACCCGGCCGTGTGCTGCTCCCCATCACTGCACTGTGTCCATCGGTGACATGAATGATCCCTGGTCCTTTCTCCTTCAGCACACACTGTAGGGAGCCGCTCTGCACTGCACAGGGTGTCCAGACTAGAAAAGGTTTGGTTTGCAGCCCCCGATCCCTGTGGCGAGCTGGGCTGCCCAGGACCCCCCCAGGTAATGGGGGGCACAGCATGGGGCAAGGGCTCATATTGTGCACCCACCCAGGGGTGCCAGCATCAGCAGAATATGTTTATTTTGGAGCTGGAGGAGCAGTGTGTGCAATGGGTGTTGCTCTCTGCTTGGATACATCCTGACCTATTCCCTGGTGACATCCACAGTGTCCCAACCCCATCAGAGCTGGACACAGACACATCAGGGGTGGCAGCAGACCCCATGGCACCCAGTCCCACATGGGGTATGAGGACTCCCTGCAAACACACCTTAGCTAATGAGGGAGGAGGAGGACTGCCTGGCGCATGGCTGCTCAAGACCCATCCTCCAGCAGCGTGATGCAAGGAGCTGCAGCCCCACACCTCCCTGGGACGTGAAACGCTAAATGAAACGAATTCCTGCCACCAGCGCTGTTTCCTGTTTTCCTGCTACAATGGATCACACTTCCCCACAGTCCTTGACCCCAGGGACCGGTACGAGAAAGGATGCAACAAACCACCCCCCCAGCCCGAGGTGTGTAGGGCTGGGTTTGGGGGCTGCCCCTGCGCCCCAAGCCTGCGGCCCATTTGTTTGTCCATCTGTGCAGACACAATAGCACATGATGCCTCCAGAGCGGGCACAGCTGCCAGCTTCCTCTGGGGAGAGGATCTGATAGCCGACGGGGGAAAGCAGAGCCACAGAACAAAGCAAAGGCCAACACGGGAAAGCAAGGCTGAGCCTTTGATTCGAACCCATTTCTTCCTTCTCCAAGCAAGACAACAGGGTTGCCTTCTCACTTGCACTTCCTCACAATTGCAGCTAGATCTCCTGCTTGGCTCTAGCCAGGTCCACCAAAGCTTGTTGCTTTCCCTGCACACGTGGAAGGGCTTTCTCCACTGCTGGCCCCAAACTCCCTTTCTTCTCCCATCGCACAGGCAAGGAGAAATGGCTTCCCAAAATGTCAAGCACAGGAAGGTGGTATTTCTGTGACGGTGGTGGAAAGCAGCCCTTCCCAAACTGCTGCCCTGGGCTGTGCAGACCTTCATGGACACACGTGTTTAACGAAATGTCCCAGGCAGGGCAGGTTGCTGCCTTTCACCTCCTTTGGAGAGGCACCACCTCCTGTCCCTGCTAGGAAATGATGCTATCGTAACTTTTTAAGATTTCAAAGAGTAAAGTAAATATTGATCAACCCAAAATGATGGGGGTTTTACTCTCTTTTTTTTTTTTGGCGGTTGACATGAAATTTCAGTGCTGGTTTTGTTTCATTTTCCCATTTATCATGACAGTATCAAGGGTCAGAAATCCCTCCACAGACGATTCAATCCTGGATCTCCCACAGCCAGCTTCAGAACAGAGAACCTCCCACGCACACATTATTGCAATGAGGACAAGCCAGAGAACAAGAAGCATGAGCAGGGCTCTGGGGAAGGGGATGTATGAGGGCAGTGGGTACCAGTCTTCAGCCAGTACCGAACAGACCCAGCGCTTGTGACCATTCTTGCAAAGGAGGACTGTGACAACCATTTATTTTGTGGCTGAAGGCCAGCTTTGAAAGCACACATCTTCTTTTAACCCAACACTGCTCAGCCAGACCACCCAGCAGCACTAGACCATCCTTCAGAGACATCATCGAAACCTCTGCGAAAGCACTCAGCTCCCACAAAGTCAACATGAGGACACAAGTGCTCCAGCCAGCCCTTCGAGACATCCTCCGACCACACATGTCTGAGCGCTTTGCAAAGCGCAGGTCGGCAGAGCTCACCCCTGCTCCCACTTTGCAATCACAGTCAGATAAAAGTCCCCCCCTCCCAGCCTGCCGGGCTCACGGCTCCAGTTACAACACACTTAATCCTTGAGCTGGTTTGACATTGCAGCTTGGGGCTGATTGCATGACCCAGTTGTGAGACAGCGAGGCCCCACTGAGCTCAGAAATGTTAAATACATTGTAATTGGACCCCCGGTGCCTCCACTTTTCTTTAGATGAAGAGGCCCTGGTAAGTGAATTTTCCAGAGCATTCCCGCGCTGGAGTGGCAGCTGCGGCCCTGGAGTACGGCTGATTCTCAAACCACCCTGGATAGAAGATTTGGAGGCTCTTCCCCATGTGCCCGTGGTGGCAGCGCTGTGGGGAGGTCTGGGTTGGCCACGTAAATTGCAAAGTGAAGGAAACAAAATCCACTCGCTCCTGGTTTATCCCAGAAGAAAACAGGAGTGGGGCTAGATAACGAGGAAAATCCCCGGGAAGGGAGGGGAGACCTTTCACTCCCTGGTTCCTACTTCTGCTCTTTACTTTTCTCTACCATTGATATCAAATCTCCTACACAATGCTGTCAGCGTGCAGATGCTGGTGAAGGGATGCTGCGAACACACATCAACTGGCTGCTGTTCAATGTAACAGATAAGCCACTTCTTTTCCACCTGGGGCACCAAGAAGGGCTATGAGTTGGTAACATATTGGCCCTGATATGCAAGAGGCTGCGTGAAGGGGCAGGGAGGGCTCTTGTCCTTGCTGACACCTCTGTGTCTCCAGGTAAGCCATGATCTGCCTTTGTCTGAGGCAGGGATCTCTCGGTGGCCATGGGGCAATGATCCCAGGTGCTATTTTGATATAAAAAGCAGTGCTTCCCCCAGCTCTGAAACCTGTTTTCTCTTTGCCAATGCAAGTGAATGCTCCTCTCACAGCTGCTGTCCTCTCCAGCGGGACTTTGAAGGCCATCATCACAAAATCAGCAAACTGGGGCAAGAAACTCTGAAAGATACACAGGCAAAGGAAACAGATGCAAAGGGAGCCCTGTAACAGCCTTATTTTGCTACCAAACACTCCAAAACATTGTGAGTACAAACCCAGTAGGAGCGTGAAATATCTTCTCAGCCTCTCGGGGTCTTTAAAAAAAGCCAGTTTGTTCTCCTGAAGTTTCCAGACTCACATGTCACAGCCAGCGGGCCGAGCTCTTTGGAGAAAGTGAGTCAGAAGCTGCTCGCTGGCATGGGGCTGCGTTTCACTGGTTGTGTTGGGGCAGAGCTGGGGGTACAGCAGGTCCAGTGGGCGATGAGGAGCCCCCACAGCAAGTTCCAGGCATGTTGCTGACATGGTTGTTGTGGGCTAAACCTCAGATTTGGAGACAGTGTTGGTGCTCCTGAAAATCCCAGAGCATCTTCCCTGGGCTGTGAGTGGCGCGGGGCTCAAGCCAGCTTCCCCTACACCGACACGAGAGCTCGTGGCTCTGCTGTAGCTTCATCTCTGGCCATGGGAGGGAGGACATGTCCCAGGCCCGGGGTTAGCTGAGATGAGCTGCCTTGACATGACATGCTGAGGCACTTCAGGGAGGGAGATGCTCTTGTTGTCTGCCTTCCTTTGAAGTAAAAACCCTTGAAAGGGGAGGAATGCCAGAGCCTTCTCCAAATGCACTTAATTAATTCAACTTGTCACATTAACAACTTCAAAACAGGCCAACTGCAGCAGAGTCTGGGCCTCATCTCACACCCACCGAGCCAAGAGGGCTCTGCAGAGTTTCCTTCGAACCTGAGCTGATCAGCTGCAGCGCAGAAAACTTGGGCAGGATGCAAAGGGCTCAAGGTGCGAGTTGTGCCTCCTGGCATTTGTACAGCATCGTGCACAACGAGTCCATCTTACACTGAGGAGGAAAGAACTTTGCTTACAACCATAACCTTGCCCAGACCCACAGTTGCCTCCTCATCCTGGCCCGTTGCCACAGGGCGATGGGACCCCAGCAGTGGGTCCCTGGCTGTCCTCCTGGCAAGGCTCAGTCACTCAGGGGGACCCGGTGGGCAGAGCAGTTATGACAGGGCTGCAGGCAGTGCTGCTCAGTGGTTAAACCACAGACCTTGGACAAATGACTAGGTGAGACAGACCCTGACCCCTTCCCCTCCCAGCCTGTCTCAAAGGAGCCTGTGAGCAGCCCCACACCCAGCCGGGACCTGGCGATAAACGCAGGGCTTTGATGTGGAGGGCAAAGGGAGCCATCCTGCGCAAACCCTTATCTCCTTTTTTTTTCTACTCCTGGTGTGAATGAGTGGTGTGGGAAAACGCACTTTCCAAAAGGCATCCCTGGAATTGGGGGGGATGGGTACCCCAGGAGCCATGGGACGAGGGGACAGAGGTTGCAGCCCAAGTCCCCTGCAATTCGTGCACGGGAAAGCACTACGTGACAGCAGAGAGCCATTCGCTTGTCACGCCAGGCCAGCTATATCCCCAGGGCCATGCAGGAGCTCAGACACAAAGCTGGGACACACAGGCTGATCAGAGGAGACTCCAACCAACCCAGTGGGGCCCAGATCCCCCTGACTCCTTCTGCCCTCCTCTGGTGGCCGTGGGAGGTTTTCCTTGTATCATTCTCGTCAGCTGCGCCGGCTAAAGCTTCCTTGTTCACGTGGAGGCAGATCTTTAATGAAGCCCCCAGCGTGGCAGGGATAATTATCTTGTGCTCCAGGAACTGTCCTCATTATTACTGGATGGGGTGTTCCCAGCCCAAAGAATTACCATAAGAAATCCCGGCCCTGATCCTGCCAGACGCTCTGTGGGAGTCATGCAAAAGTGTTTGCAGCGTCTGGAACTAAATATAGACCATGATGTGATGAAGCATGAGGAGGAAGCAAGACCAAGAGTCGGGAAGAGGAGAGACACACGTGCGGTTCCTTGGGCAGAGGGGAGTTGCCTGTACACGCTGCCCGCGTTTGCCTGCACCTGCTCTCTCCCGGCACACTTAGGAAGGAAAAGCACACCCCGCCGTGGCTGCTCGCACACTCATTAGGGCTGTCTGCATCAAAGATCTCCCCGATGGAAATGCAACCATCTCAACTCTTGGTGCCATCCACCAAGAGGACACTGGGACCTTCCAGCAGGAAAACTCCGGAGCGAGGGAGCATAGGAACTGGGAGCCGCCCTTCACATGCCACCACTCTCCAGAGGGAGAGGCGGCAGGGAGGAAAGGAGATAGCTGCTGGGAGGAGGTTTTCCCTTCTTCACCCTCTCCACTTTGGAGAGTCAAAAGAGCTTGTAAACGGGGTGTAGTTTTGTGCAGAAAAAAATAGTGTATCCCATTGCCTTTCCGGACAGTGCAGGCAGGAGATGGCTCTCCAGGGAATGTCCTGAGCTGTTGTGGGGCTGCTCAGCCCCTGTCACCACTGCACAGCTGGGTGCCCACTTTGGGGTCACACACCACAGCTTCTGGGCTGCAAAAGGCAGCAGAGAGAGCACTGGGGGTCCAGAGGCTTTTCTTGATGTTGTTTTAAACCTCAGAAACAGATTTCAGGAAACTTCAGAGGAGAAAATGTATAAAGCAAGGAGCAGCATCTCCAAGCGACAGGAAGGTGGAGTGGGAGAGCCACAACAGCAGAAGCTGAACAGTTTAAGGGCAGAGGTTTCCTTGGTTTTACAAATAAGAGGTTCAAAGTTTGAAAATGAATGAAGCTAGTTGCTTACACGGGTCAGACTGAAGCAGAACCTTCACAGAGAAAGGAGAAGGAAGATGGATGCAATAAAAACACTGAAACACTTTGCACCAGGGTTTGCCGATAAAAAGTTTAATTCTGGAGCTGCTAAACGTTTTGTTTCATCATTTTCAGATATGAAACATGCTTTTGGGAAGCTGGCACATGGTTGGCTGTGGCAGGAGAAGCCAGGTTTGTCTTGAGTGATGTTCATTCTTCCAAGGCAGAGATTGTCCAGGGGTGTCAATGTACAAGCTACGGGTAACAAGAGTGTCGCTTTTCAAGAACTTTTCTCTTTGTCCACCTTCCTATGTGCATGATGTCAGCTTTTGGGTTCCTGATGGGGAGCAATTTGACAAAGTTGCTTTTCACTCCATTGCTAGGCAGGTGTCAAGTGAAACACATGTCCATCCCCTTCATTGACAGTTTCCAGCAGATGGAGACTGAACGAAAAAGCCTCTGCTGACCTTTCAGTCCTGTGACAAGGCGCTGAGCTGCCAAGAGGTGGCAGAGATATAGCTGCTCTTTTGAAAGGAAATAAACGTTGTGTGTTACTACTCGGTAGAGCATCCTCTGTTGTTTTCAGGTGCTTGAGCAGCATCTGTGCTTGTTGCTGATCTGGAAAATGTGTCCCGCGTCTGGGACCTGACCCTGTGTGCTATTGCAGCACCTCTTACAAAGGCAGTGGGGACTTCAAGTACATGCCCACATTCTAAATGGGGAAATTCCTACTAAGGAAGACCAAGCACCTTCCTGTGCTGCGTGTGTGCAATGTAACCTCATTTTTAAAAGTGGGGACTTTCTTTGCTCGGGTCTTGTGAGAC
>NW_010332818.1:0-2531 GCF_000700745.2 Antrostomus carolinensis | reverse complement strand
ATATACTTATATATATAAGTTATGACAGTGAAAGTGGTTAAAAACTGAATACAAAAAAGCTTAGTCTTGACCTAACCTAAACCTACCACTATTTCCAACCCCTGCCAGCACCACCAGATTTTTACTTCAATAACATTTTATACTCTTTGTTGACTTAAGTCTCCTGGTGGGACAGACTGACATCTCTATCCCTGCAATAAAGCTCTAAGAAAAGATTTCAAAAATGATCAGTTATGGGCATTGCTTCTGGAGAGCACCCCTGTGGGGGCAAAAGGCACTGAAAATATGACATCGACAAAATCACAGTGAAAGATTTCCATCTTCCTCAGCTACTTCCACGTACACGTTACAACATGTGAAGCCATCTGACTCATTTCTCTGAACTGTGCACAACTATAATTGATTGGAAAAAGTTACAAGAGTAGTTTAAAGTTTAGAGAAGAGGCCAGAAGGAAGAATGGATGAATAGGAATATACAGAATAAGACTAAAAAACATGTCATAATGCCGAACAAGTTTTCTCCACGTACGTTGTAACACTGACCATCTTTCATCTAAAATTTCAGTACCCTGACCTCCTCTACACAAGTGCGCGTTATGCAATTCCCATCACTTTCAAGAAACAAAAAAGCTCGGAATCAGCTTTTCCTAAGGCATACTGCCCAGTTTTACCATCTTTCAGTGCTTTCTATGTTAACAGTGAATCTTGTTGAACAAATAAGAACAAGCTCTATCTTCACAATTCATCGCTAATAAAGCTTTTCAAACCGAAAGAACAAGAAACAACTGCCTTCTCTCTTCTATGGAGACCTTGTTGATCACTTTTAGTCACTCCTTGTACCTTGCCCTTCCTTAGCCAACCATCAATTCTTTCTTGGATTTTTGACCCTCCTCCTGATAATGAGTGTTACAGGAAGAAGATATAGTCCTACAGTACTGGGAGAAAACATTCAAAAAGGTACAAGCATCAAACAACTCATTAAAGAAATAATCCTTTAGACATCTGTTCACTGCTACAACTCAGCTTTCAGCCATGAAATTAGAACCTGAAGCAAATGTCACAGCATATCAAGAAGAAAAATTCCTTATATCAATGTCCACTTCACAGTCTGTCTATAGCAATAAAGAATCCTCAGCAGTACAGCTTCAAGCACAAACGGGTAGTTCCAGAAGCTAGAACCTTTTCCACACAAAAATGGACAGAAATGCTCACGCTTCCACAGACAGTGCGTATACATGACTGAAGGTAAGTCCCCTCTAAAGAGAGAGGCTCTGGAGTTTTAGGTCACATACATGTCTATCCACCTCATAACCAGAACACTTACTGTACAAGAGGGGGGAAAAAGAGAAAATATGGCATTGACATAAATAAATAAAAATAAATTTAAAAAAAGGTTAAAGCCAAAGTTCCTTAAACCTACTCAGGACAACTTCATACCAATAAACAGTAAAGACTTTGGGACAAATTCAGCAACAAGTCACCTCCCATTCTAGTGGTGTGATTTTAGTCTGCTTGTACACAACAACAACAACAACAACAACAAAGACATTGTGTGATGTGTTTCAGATGACAATTTCTCTCCCTCTAACATCCCCCCCAAAAAATTGGTAAAGCTGACTAAGGAACTCTGTAATACAGAAGGATCCAGAAATATTTTTATGGAACTATCACATTAATGGCTAAAAATCAACACTGAGTACCAAACTGAAAAATCTGTATTTTACCATAGCAGTATGAATATTAACTCTGGTGGATAACTTCTGAAGTGGGTGCAAGCAATTCACCCGTGTTTCAGAAACCATTTCCATCAGCCAGTAAGTTTAAACAGAACAGTGTGACAGTTACCAAGGAGGCCCAGTCTGGATGGTTTTGCAAAGTCTCTCTGATAAAGACTTCGAGAGCTAAGACACCACACAAACATGCCAACCAATACGCAAGTATATCCCAAGAATAAAAAGAAGTGAAACTAACCTTCACTCTGCTCCAAAGATCACTGCCCAGAAAGGGTGAAAGCAAACTCCAGCAATACAAAACGAACATGTTTGAAGCACCATCTACATGGAAAGCAAGAGTTCACCTCACCTAACAACTTTTTCAAGACTACACCTGTATTTTGTTCATGCCATCTCCATTCCTTTCCTCCTTCCTTTTTCAAAGCCACAGGCAGACAATCTCCAAGTCTGACTACCAAATCCAACCAAGCCCAGTGACCAGCTCTCCGCACGGGACGACTGTCCTTCACACGCCTCGAATAAATGGAAGCTTGAGCAGCAAACACAAACCCTGGGGGAAGGATCCGCGGATTACAGGAGATTAGAGACGCTGCAGAGGGGGTATCTGCCTCGCCGCGCACCCGGGCCGAAAAAAAGCGCCCGGCTCTGCGGGAGGGAGCGACGGCCCGACTGGCAGCCCCCGGGACTCGCCGCACCATAGCGGGCCGCCGGCGGCTCCCCTGGGGGCGGCCCATGCCCTGCAGGAGAAGGCCCCGCTGACAGCCGACCCCAGCCCCGCAGGCCGGCATCTGCTGGGCC
>NW_010332817.1:0-28950 GCF_000700745.2 Antrostomus carolinensis | reverse complement strand
CAGGTCTGTCTCCAACCTGTACTGGTACATGAGGTTGTTCTTTCTGAGATTTAAGACTCTACACTTGCCCTGGTTGTATTTCATTAAATTTCTCCCTGCCCATTTCTCCAGCCTGTCCAGGTCTCGCTGGATAGCAGCACAGCCTTCTGGTGTGTCGGCCACTCCTCCCAGCTTTGTATCATCAACAAACTTGCTGACAGTGCACTCTATTCCCTCATCCAGGTCGTTGATGAATACACTGAATAGTACTGGTTCCAGTACTGATCCCTGAGGGACTCCACTAGACACAGGCCTCCAAACAGACTGTCCCATTGACCACAAACGTGTGGTTTTTGTGTTTTGAGGAGGCATTGCAGTGCCACTCTTCTCCCAAGAGAATTCCCTCTGTGCTCATGCTCTTAGGAAACCGTACAATTTCACCAGGCAGTGGAAGACGTTACTCAGGTGATGGTCAGCTGCAGCCCTTTAATGTCAGTCAGATGCCTGCCTTTCCCGTGTAGTTAATATTGCCATCCTTCTCAAGGACTATTGGTGCTCAACATGGTTTTAATAATAATAAAAAAATAATCATATTGTATTTGTAGACTTTTTTAAAAACATGCAATATTGTGCTTTAAAGCATAAAATTTAAATGCAATGTAAATATCACATTTTACTCATTTTTAAAGATAGTTTTCTTTCTTAGTTTCTGTTATATTTGTCAGCTAGGGGATTTCTCTCTCAGCCCTCACTGGTCTATTTTTTAATGACTTGGCTAGAAGATTATTTAATCTGTTTTATATAAACTTTAAAATTATATGATGAGTCTTAAATATAATGCTCAAAATCTTGATTTCAGTATAATTTAATATAAAGGATCTTTAACAAAGCAGTATTGTGCAGTGCAAAGCATTAAGGCTTTCATCCATCTTTATTGTTTCTCATTTAGGCCCAGATCCACACTTACATGCCAGATGGCAACTGCAGAGGAGTTTCAAGTTATAGCTGCAATAGATGAGAAGATAAGTGCCTCTTGAGAAAGGGAAAGCCAGATTGCATATTCCTTTCAATTGCACCTGATGACTTACTGCTAGTCACTAATTGGCTTGTCCATACACAGGCAATTCAGAACCTGAAGGCAGTGCCTAACTTTGTCTGTAGCTCTGCTCTGCAGAGATTACTGGTGAAATAAACCCTCGCAGAGGAGAATGTTTTATATGAAGCTCTGGGAAAAGCAGACCTAAGGGTTTTTTTTTTTTAATTTTCATTACTGCTGTGTCAAGATTTTTTCCTCCAGGAGAACCGTAAAATCTTGTGTCACTGTCATTGGTTAGTTATGATTGCAAAATAGAGTAGCAGACTATGATATGCTAACATTCAATTGTCAATATATGCATGTTAAAAAATAAACAGAAAACTTCAATAGGTAGGGCTTGGTTTATTTTTCATTAAAGATATGGGTGTTTTAATAGCTGTCTTCTTTTCCTGCATATTTTTGTGTGCATTTTCATTTTAGTCCCGGGTGGGGCATTTGACAACTTATTTACACTGCATACAGAGAACCAAGAGAACCAACTATGAGGACCATAAAATAACTCAGGAATGAGGAACTGCTGCTTTATTTTCTCTACTTAGAAGCCATCAGAAGCTGAAATGTCTCTAGAGCTTTAGAACAGTGTTGTTGCTTGCCGTTGTTGATGAAAGACAAAATCTGTGTGTAATGGTCCAGCGTATAGCCAACCTTCTAATAAGCCCTTTAAAAGGTGAAGTATCCACTTAGAAAACATCATCCTTCGTGCAATGAAATGTCACCAATTTTCCAACTAATCCAGAACTGGCATTATCTCCCAAAGTCTTTAATTCAAAGCATTTTCCCTTTTATCATTTTCCCTAGATACGTTTTGCTAAATGCAGTGACAATTTAACAGTTATGTGCAAACAGAAAAAAACCAGCTTTCTGTGTTATAAATGAATATTAGTTGTCCTGAGGAGAAATCAAGGAAAAATAGGCTGTAATGAAGATCTTACATGCAGTACCTTTGTTGCCCATGCATCTGTAATCACAGTCCCAACAAAAAAACAAGTATAGGTGTGAAAGTGCAACATATCAGGGCTGTAATATCATTAAAATATGTAAAAAGCATATCTTGGTAAATAAACATGAAGTAAAATAAAGCACTGGGAATCAATAATACTTCTCAAAGGTATTTTCAATAAAAAAGGTGTGGACAAGTAGAAATATTCTTAAAGCAAAACTACATAAAACATCTAGAAAAATCATTGCAGAGATTCCCAACACTTTAACTGGACTGTGAATTGAGTCCACATCTTGTAAGTTAGTTTTTGCTTCAGAAAATTGCTAAATTGGCTTTTCCTGTTGAGGGCTCCACTAGTAACTGATGAGACACAATCACAGTCAAGCATCCAATCAAGAATGAAGGTGTTTTAACACTTGGATAGCTGCATAGTCAAGCCAGCAGTCCTCAGGGAAATGAAATTTAGACATAGCAAGTATGTTAGAAGTCAATGAATGGAGATTCCTAAAAAGGTCTTTACAGTGTGTAGGGGTTTTTTTTGTGGGGTTTTTTGCTTTTTTGTGGATTTTTTATTATTTTTTTATTAATATGTAGGGATCCAGACTTCAGAGATAATGGGGTACTTGCAGTGGCCCCACTGCTACAGCTAAGCCAATGGCTTGCAGCTGACAATACTTTAGATCCTTTCCATATATGGAGAGGAATTACCTTATTTATCAGTAGCCACATGTGGGTGACAAGCAGCACTTACTTGAAAGAACACAGCATTGGTTTTGTAGTAGCAATGAAAGGTCATCTGTCCAGCTGAATACATCATGGTATCTGTAAAGAGCTCCAAAATAGAATTTAGCAAATGTATGAGGTTGTGTGTACCTTGAACTTGCAAGTGTGAGTTGCTGCTGTGATAGGATACTTCACTGAGTGGCTTTTGTAACAATGCCCTTGCATAGGGATTTTGGAGAGTAATTGTCATAGCGGTTTCTACGATAGCTTGGGCAAAATCCTGATCTAGTTTAATGAAATGGCTCTCAAAATAGGGTGGCATTTTGGGGAATAAAAACGTTTGCAGTACCCTTTATCATCTTGCAAAATAAGGGGTACTTTGTGGTTTGTAGCATTCCTTAAATCCTCTAAGGGAAAATAACTACGCATTAGGGGAAGAAAGTCTGTTTGAAGTGAATGCATTAAGAGGCTAAAACCAAAGAGTCAGGATGGATGGCTGGGGAGACAGGAATATTCCAGGTAAGCTTGCCAAGAGATGTTTGAAATGGTGGTATATTCTGCAGTTATCTGAGAATAAACATTTGCTAATAACAACATTGTACATTCTGTAACTGAAATCTCTTAAAATGCCCAACTGGGTTTTATGATTTGTTTAGTGTATGTTGTAGCATTGTATGTGTCAGCTTGTATGTGTTATAAGATAGTGTAACAAATAAAATTATTAGATAGAAGTAAGCTTTCAACAGAATTGACTGATGGAATCAAAACTATGAATGGTTCACTAATTGCTTCTTAATCTTTCTCTACTCCAGTGATCAGACACAATCCATGGTGAAGCTAAAGACAAGCAAATCTGGACTAAGTAAGTGAAATCAGTAAGACTTTCTGTAGTCCATAATTATTCATAGGGTGTCACAGACCTATCACTGTGTTGGGGGGAAGGAGACTGTTCTTATAAAAAATTGATAACTGGCTAAAAATTTAACATTTATGATTTTACAAATCAGGATAAAAGCAACTGATGTCTTACTTCAGGGTATTACAGTATTACTTCTGAAGCATTTGGCATTGGTTATAGTTAGAGGAAATTCAAAGGCACCATTGGGCCAATACTGCACTTATGGCAAAGTGACATGGCTAGTTTTTATGTGAATTTATTGCTCTTAAAGGTTCTGGCTTGATTGACGTGCTGTAGACTAACTTCACCTTTATATATACATCTTCCAAAGGTGAAAAAGTAGTTTGGTTACTGAATAGCTGAACAATAATTTTTCCCAATGGAGAAAAATTACTGCTCTTTCTCTTTGAGATTAAATGTCATTTGTTGAAAATTTTAGAGATGGTGTTCTTCAGTCTTTTTTTGTTGTTGTTGTTCTCAGCTAATGCTGACTGAATTCAGTGGAGTTGTGTAGCCTAAATAAGTAAGTTTGTGCTCGAAACTACCAAGGCTGATTGATTGTAGTTAGGTTTGTTTGTAGAGAACAGAGGTGATAGAGATGCTTATTTTTTGGTGAGACAGAGCATCCTGTATTTGTTACAAACCTTTTTTTTTTTTTTTTTTCCTGAGTCGGCAAGTACTCTAACCACTGTTTTTATTTGTTAATATGCCATGTCATACATATCTCTGCAAATACAGCAATGAGTAATTCCATTTTAGAGGTCAGGCTGGTTACAGGAGATGCTGTTTTCCAGATAAAGGTTCAAGGTGCTTTTCAATGAGTCACTGCTCTAATAAATCATTTTGTATATATACTAGCATATAGAAGTTAGGATATTAATTTCCAAGCACTGCCTGTCATGAATATGTAGTTTATAAAACCTGAGATGAATAAAGCATATGGCCTTTACATTTCAAGACCATATATGTAATTCACTGGACGTTCATGCTGATATGCAAAGGTGAACTAGTTCCAGACAAAAATGCATCAATTCTCTATTGAATAGTCAATTATTAAACACATAATGGAATCTGTGGTTATCAAGGCATGCTCAGAATGTGCATAGGATACATAATTTGCACCAGAATGGAACTGAATCAGTCTATTTCTAAAAAATGCAGACAAATTTATATTAACATGGGATTAAAATTAGTTATTTCTTCTGGTGTACAATGAATGGGCTTACTTTACTTCATTTACCCTCCCAAGGAGCTAATTTCAGAGTCTTATTATATATATACAAACCTAGAAAAGTAGCAGTAAACAACATTATTTTTATTGCCCTTAAGAAATAATCTGTCCAATTTTCAGTGTTTCATTTTGTGGAGAAATAATGTTTTTTTGAGAATCAGACATGAAGGAAAACGTTACAGTGTAAATGTTCTGGTGATCTTGTAAAAATTTGGTGTTGTAAAAAAAAAAAAAAAAGTCAATGAGTTATTGCTGAATGCTGAGAAAAGTATCTCATGAATGTCGCTTGCATGAAGTTTTAAATATAATTCATTCTCCTAAATCTATAATAAACATTTTACTCAGGGGAAACAATAAAGTGTTTTGACAATTGACTGGAAAAGCATTGTCAAGGAACTATAAACATTATTCAAGCTGTGTCTGTTTATTATTTTACTGCAATTATATACAATGATTAATGCGTTGGATCATTGGTCTAGTGCATATTTTTTATGAATATTAGGCAAGCTGCAGATTTATTGTGATATATTTAAATCAACAAAAAGGTGTGTCAAACTGACTGTATCACTTCAAGTGGGTTTTAATAGTACTTTAGTATCAGTTGTATTAAATGTAATTATGGGTATAGTTAATTAAGATATTACTATATATTTTTTCATGGTTTATAAAAAAAAAATAAATATATATATTTCCTGATCTGTGACTTTCAAAAATTCTTTTTACTAACACTTTTTGCAGCATAAATAGTTATTTGCATACTCCAATTGCAAAATCTCTCCTTAGCAAGATTCAACAAGTTGCTGTTAGTTTATTTTAAAAAAGACCTGGACAGTATGTGAGACAATATTCGGTTATTGCTGGCATTTCGTGTATATTAAACAGGAAATATGTGTGATGGAGGGCTTTATATGTATAAATTGGTATAATCAACAAAAAGAAAAAAGCTGAAATTGTGTAACTGTTTGTAAGCTATTGCAAGAATTTCTTGGCTAATGAGATTACAAGGACAAGTGAATTTATCTGTTTGAAAGTAGAGGAATTTTGAGTCAGAAGTTCAGAAATGGAGACTGTCCATATGATGCTTTCTGAGATACCTTTTCTTCTAGAAATTTCTGCTGGAATTTGAATCAAAAAAATTTGTTCTTCATTCTGCAATCTGTAATTCATTAGAGTATTCTTGTAAATGTGCTGACCCTCACTGCATGATTGTTGTTTTGTGAAAGATGCTTAAGACCAGAGTGATTTATATGGTTGTACGCAAAAAAAATCTTAGCTGAGTTACTTGATATGTAAAAACAGAAGGAAAAATTTGCAAAGGAGGTGGGATAACACTTCTCCATTTCTGCATAAGATGTTTATATGTATCTCCAAATGAATAATGCAGGTGGGAGCTTTTAATGTGATAAAACACACCAAGAGAACATGCCATGATTGTGTAAAAGCTGGCATATCGTCTTTCTCTTCATGCTATGAAATACTTAACAGTCATGCTTAGCTGTTTTAAACAGCTATCTGAAATAGCCTGATCTTTTGTGATAACTTCTTGAAATTAACTCAAATGGAGCAGACTTTAACAAAAGATTTTAACAAAAACTTACCAAATGAGTGTAGTTAAAATTACCAGTCCATATCCTCAACATATAACGCGCCATTAAATCCTAACCCCCAACGCATCAATGATCTAACAAAGCTCTGAGATGAAATACCTTTGTTGCTAACCATTCATTCGACTGGGGATTCTGTAACTGAGGCCTCCAAGTGGGAACCCGCCATTAATAGTAATGAACTGCAAGCACCTGTAGTCAAGGCATTTGGTGTAGCTGTTGGGCGACTAGGCTTTCACTGATGAGCTCATTTATCCTTCTGCTCTAGTCATTGATCAAGCAACTTCTGATGCCATTTTTTGAGTAGCTTGTTGATACCACAGCAGGTGTAATTGCTTGCTCTTATGATTCATGCTGTTACTTGTATTGACCTTTCAGTATTGTTTTGCTCTTCCCACAGAAGATGATATTTTGTTAGCTATGGGGCCTTTATGATTAATGATGTGATTGGAATACTGTGAGAACTGTCTGGAATATGAAACTATCTTGGTATGAAGGAGGGGCTCCTTTAAGTCAATGGGATTTTTTTGCTCATATTTTTGGAGTTGCATGTATACATCTCAGAATAAGCCCACATCTGCCTAGTTGTACTAAAGGCAATGATTGTCTCTCATATTAAAAGCCATTCAGGAGGGGGTATTGTTGCAAAAGTTTTCTCACAAATATTCTATCATGTCCTCTGAAAGAAATTATACAGTTCAACTCAGAAATTCATGAAGTCCCAGAGGAGATCTGAGGTAGCTGATGTGGGAACAGTATGTCCTCGTGTTGGCCCTAGCTCTGGTACCTCTATTTAGAGGGAAGAGAAGATGTGACCAGTTAACACTCTCCATGTTAATGTGAAATCTGCATGTTTTTTTATTACCTATTTGGGTCTTGGGGAAGGCGGTTATTTGAATTCCATCCCTGAACAAAACTTTGTTTCCAGGAGACCAAGAGAATTTGAAAAGAGACCTCAGTACCCCTTAATTAAACAGTGCAAAATTCCAACATAGTAGCTCCAGTGACTAAGGACTACTATTCTTCCTCCTTAGCTCAACTCTCATTTTGCTTACAACTTGCCTTGTCTTTTCAGTTAGCTTTATGTTTTTGTCTATCTGCATTACCTGTATTGTTGTTTTCAGGTTCACTTTCCTCCTGCTCTACTGAGCAATTTTACTGTTTCCTCTAATGACTGCTTATGCTAATCTGTGAAATCTTTATAATGAGAAAACATGCAATCATAATGGCATGTGGGTTTTTTAATATAGCAAGACAAACACAAAAATCAGGATTTGCATACTTTGTCAAAATTGTAATCTAAAGCTTGTGTAAACTAGTAGCTGTTTCAGCAGCAGGGGATGAAAATTCAGCCCGTTTTAAAAGATACTTCCTAAGTGCTACTTAGATTAGAAAAGGAAAGAAGGGAAAAGAAAAAAGTCCTTTTTTTGCTGAAAATATTAATAATGTGCAGACCAGACTAGTTAGCTTGCTTCTTTGTCACCCTTACACATCTGTAATGCAAATAAACAAACAAAAAAAAACCAAGCTAGCAATTCTATCTTTACCTTAGCACAGCTTCAATCCTGTTGTTGGCTCTACATGATGAACCCTTTTACACAAGGTAAAGGATCTCTGGATCCTGGTGTCTGCATGGTCAAAGATCGCATAATTGCATAATGGAAAGTGATGTAACATTACTATAGTGTCATCTCTTCATGCTGCTTATGTTATGGAAAAGGACATGAAAAGAATGTTCTAAAACAGCTCTTCATCTCTTTTTTTCTGTCCTTTTCTGCAAATGTTGCAGGTAAGTCTGCATCACTTACTGCTGAAATTTGGTATTTAATTCCTTCCTGCTTCTAGTTCCTCTACATTCCTCTAGGCAGTAGTATTTGTTGGTAGGCGAGTATGAAACCAGCACTGAGCCCTTAGAGTTGCGTAAGTGAACAATTTCAGTGCCAGCTGCAGAACTGTCAGTCTTTTGGAATCTAATACTGTAAACCCCAGTGGAAATGATGACAGATTTCTTTGTAAGATAAAAGTTATGAACCTTCAAGGCAAAGCATGGCATTGAATAAAGAACTAGTTAAAATTGCGGTTATGCATGGAGGAGCAGTGTCTCCTTGGAGGAAAATACTACTTGCATATGCAAAAATGTTAAAACATTTATGTGTCCAACCTCTGATTTTTGTTTATGTATACAATACAGACAGTCAAACAACTACAGAAAGGGCTGGCCTCTTTCAGAAAGGAAAGTAAATCAGAGAGTAAAACTGTAGTAAAGAAGAGGGAAAAGAAACCCCAAAACTTTAATGGATGTCAACATTGAAATGCAGTGAGTGAGTTCAACAGTGCCGTATTTAGAACGACTCAATTTCATTGCAATTTGCAAGAAATGGCACAGCGAGGTGAGCAATATTGAAGAAGAAAATGTATGCCTGATGTTCTTACAAAGATAATGGACTTTCCTTAAGAGAAATCTTAAAAAAACCCTTGAACAAAATACCCAGGAAAAAAAAAAGAGTTAATAGCTGGAGAATGTAATACTCGATTTAAATCTCTTCACAATATTTCTACAATAAAGCATCTTAAGCCAAGAACAATTCAACCATCTATGGACACAATATTCCTAGAAACAGGTATATTAAAGGAGTGTTAGGTTAAAGGAAACATAATTAACATTTAATTTATTTTCCTCCAGAGTTTCCTGAGCCCATACATAGCAACACTGAATTGTGAGCTAGGCAATAAAGGGCTCCTCTTGTAAAGTTTTCTGCAGTGAGGATGCAGGTGCTCGTTATCTCTGAAATTACTTTATGGACCTGAATTTGATTTAGCTTTCTTTAAACATTAATAATTTGAATCAAAGCAATAGCAGGATAGGTGGTTTTTTTGCCAAGGCTTGAAATTCAATGAGGTTAATGACAGTGGTACTGCTTTATTCAAGGAATGAATTTGCCCTTAAGTTAGAATAAGAATTCTTCTAAAGAGATGCTTCAAAAAACCTAGGTAGCTTTTCCTCCTATCAGTCATTGACACTTGTTACGGGGGAGCTGATGATCTTTAAAATGTTTAACATCCATATCAGATAAGGATATACTGTCTACATTTTAGAGAGCAAAAAATGGATACAGATTCATAAAACTGGTTAAGTAGATAACCCCAAAGTAATCTGACATCTGGATAACTTTTGAAGGCCTGGGTATGTGTAATTTGGCCAAGGTAAAAAAGGAAATTTGTGAAGTAATAGAAAACCGAATTGGAGTCTTGGGTCAATGCTCTGGGCGATGGACCATCCTTGCCCTGCAGATCTCCTATGGCTGTTCATTAACAGACTTCTCTGTGTGTAGATGACGTTCTGATGTCACCTGTGTCAATAAGTAGTACATCTTTTCATACTGTCCTGAAGTATTTATTTAATAAACAATATAAGTATTTTGAACAACATAACTAGAATTTCTTACAGTAGTTGTGATGAATGATTTTTTTTTTTTTTTTTTTTTTAGTTCCATCTGTAAAAGAGGCTATGTCAGTATGGGCTTAGAAGCAAGAAGGCATCTAAGAAAATATAATGCAAATATTTTAAAACGTGACTGTCCTGACTGTCCCCATCTTGCCAAAGCAGGGGTTAAAATAGCTTTTGACTAGCAGATACAGAAGCACAGTATGCAACACAGTAAAGAATAAACAAGTCATGTCATTCCTTTTAGCAGTAATAACAGGCAATGAAATCTTGGTCTATGTCATTCAATATTCATCCCTATGCTGCGCAGTATGCAACACCTAAAATTAATACAGAAAAAGGAGATAGCTATGAAAAGTTAAAGCAACTGATATAAAATTAGTAAGAAATTGTACCAAATGTTTGTAGGATGAAGTTTATTGGTAGCTACTTTCTACACATGTACCCTTCTGTAACTTTATATACTAGACTGAATAATCTAAGAAATGGAATTTGGTTCATATATCTGCAAGTGAGAGTGAAAAAAAAATCTACCATAAAAATTAGAATATTATGAATGCCTCTTTGTAGAGACTGCAATGGAATATATGTCTAAGTTTGTTAAAATTATGTATCAGTAAAATTGTTGTTAACATTGAAATTATGCCAGTAGTGCAACTTATACAGAAAGTCCAGTGAGTGATCATTTCCTCCTCAGATACACTTACTGGATTAGCATGAAAAGCCCTGTATAGTTTTGATTTTGATACATTTGGAATTCTCTTTAGCAATATTTTAAATGAAACATTGGCAGCACTAATAAGAATTCCATACAATTTTTACAAAAAGCCCATAACTAAAGAAAATATGAAGTGGGGTAAAACTAGATTTCACGCACTGGAGAACAGAACGGTAATAAGCTGCTTCGGAGAGAAGACTGAATTAATGAGAAAAGCAGCTCTGAAAACATGCATTTTCTTTGTAAGGAGGTGATTCTTGTATATGGCATTTAGTCTCCAGTTCAACACAAAATAAAAAAGCACAAGCACACAGCTAATGTTCCTGTTGTGGGTTGCTGTATTAGCTTCTGTGGGGCTTTGCCCATTATGGATGAGCTTTGGTACTGCAAAATGAAGTCCCATAAGGAACATTTATGTGCTGTTCCCTGATCCAATTCTAGTTTTGGCATGTGGAGGTATGTGATATTAGAAGTTAGGTAAAACTTCTATTGCCCAAATGAGCAGGACAAACATAATGATTTTTTTTTTATTATTATTTTTTTTTGTGATAGACTTGCATTTCACATAGGTACCTGTGCAATTCAGTGTAAGTGCCAGAGGAGATCTTACTGTATATACAACAGTAACAGTATGAAAAAGAGTCGTAATGTGAGAGGACAAGTTTAATCTGCCCTGGTAATAGAGAAAGCTCTTAAAATACCACCAGACTTATAGGTACTGTGTTTTTTATTTGATGTATGGTCTTTCACTATTTCTCCCCAAATCTGCAATCACCAGCAGTTTTCTTGCACAACAGCTACAAATATACTTCTTCCCATATCGTAAATTTCAACAGGCAAATAACACGTTGTGCTTCTAATAAATGCGCATGACCATTCTGCTAAGGGCTTCATAGAATCAGAGAATGGTTTGGGTTGGAAGCGACCTTAAAGATCATCTAGTTCTAACCCCCCTGCCATGAGCAGGGACACCTTCCACTAGATCAAGTTGCTCAAAGCCTCATCCAACCTGGCCTTGAACACTTCCAGGGAGAGGGCAACCACAACTTGCTTGGGCAACCTGTTCTAGTGTCTCACCACTCTCAGATGTAGTTGACACTGAAAAATCCCTTTTCCCATACTGAGGAGTAGTCATAAGTGCCATGGATCCTACTTTAAGGGATGTAGGATATATTTGTCTGTTTCCTTTTGAGTTGATTAATATCCTCTTCCTCCTTGAATTTGGAAAGCTGGAATAGGTTCTCTTTGTCATTTCCTGCTTTATCCATCCATATTCTCACTGACATCTACAAATACAGGCATCCACAACAGTTTAATAAGCTGCATCACTTAGGGAAATTGTTTCTACCTCTTTCCTGTGAGTCCAGTCACTTTTGATTGGAAATATCCCCTTCTTACTATTTGTGTTTTACTGTTGCATCTTGTTGGATGTTTGGCTGTTATGAAAACTGCATGAAAACAACTAGCTCAACAAGTTGGGATCAGCTGCTGAATGAAGCAAAAGGCACACAGCAGAGTTAGCAGTGCTGTACTGGCGTTTTCTCTGATCTTAGATTCAGGAAGATCTTGTGCTTTAGCCTTAAAGCTTTTGCAAGGCGTTTCAAAGGCCATCACTCACTCAGCAATCTGCTGTAACAGCTGTGATAAACACAGATAAGGACCTTTGTAGAACAACTACTACGAGACATGAAGAGGCAAAGTCTAATTGTGCTTAAAGTCTGTTGCAGGCCTTTTAAGTCAGGATTTATTCACAACGTAGTTTTGTTGAAGTTATTTCTCACTGAAAATATTCAGATTATCCTAACTGAGAAATGACCCAAAATATAGGTAGGGTTATCAATATGTTGATCTGTGCTTTTTAATAATATGTGTGAAATTAAAATACGAGGAATATTTAAAGATATTAGATTCCTACAAAGATAGATGTAAAAATTACCTATTTTAATTCTAAGAAAATTACCATGTTTAGTTACATTTCTTCAGTCTAAATTTTGGAGGCATTATTAGAACCAGTTCTTTCTCTGAAGTGGAAAGTAATACTCTTCAGTCTATTCTGATCTGTGGGGACTAATGTTCCTGCTCATTGCACATAAAGAAGGAGGAGTTCACATCTATAAAATATTGTCTTCTGCACATAAGAGTTTAAGATTCAGCTTGGCTTTAGGTACCTTTATTAAGAGATTTTTCCATGCTCGTATTTTGAAAATATGTATTTTTCTTGATTTCATCACATATCAGTAAGCCTACCCCTGTCTCCCTGAGAGTTATGCTCTGAGACTAAATTCCTTCTGATACAGAAGAGGCAAAGAAGAAGCAAAGAAGACAGTCTCACAAATACGTAATGAGATTGCTTACAAAAGTGAACAGTGCACATTAGAAAATAAAAAATGTTTCAGCTATACTCCAAAAATTGAAACACACAAATTGTGGTAAATGTCATACTCACTACGTGTTGTTTTCAGTTCCAACATACAGTTGAGGAAGTTTATAACCTCAGTAGCACCAGTATATTGCTGCAGCTTTGCTCATCTTTGATACAGAGGAGGCGGGGTCCTTGCTATTGATTGAGCTAAGCGGGGTTTATTGGTGATTTGCATTGCCACAGTGGCTCAGACCATTGGAATATGTCAGCAAATCTAATCTTTCATGTCTCTTACATCAGAATAATCTCACCTATATGAAGTTGTACCAGGACAACTGAAATCAGAAGCTGTTATTTGTTTGCCTATTGATTGATTTTCATTAATAGTGACTGTACAGAGCTACCTGTACAGCTTCTGCTCTTGTAGGGGATTAATAAATGCTAACATTAAGCTGTGTAGTTTAATGTACACATCTTTACAGATATTAAAACATTGCTAAATCAAAAACTACAGCATGTAGATTTTAAAAGGTTAAATTAATTCCATTCAGATTATATGTTTAGAAGTGAAACTGGCTTCCACATTAGAGCCTGGGATCTATTTACAGCCCCCATAGCTACTGCAGCATGCCCCACTGCCCACACTTGCTCTTGCCTGTCCTGTTCTTGCCTGTCCTTCCATCTCATCTCATCTTTCATGTGTGTGCAGTCGGGCACAGATCATGAGGCCAGCAAAGCTGCTGTGTCTTCCACCCTTGCTGTGTAGAAGCCCCAGCTTTAATTTGCACTTTGCATGTGCCACCTGTGCTATGCCAGGAGAATTTTTCTCTCTGAATGGCTGGTGATACAGAACAGAGTTCCACTTAATGTAAGATCAGGTATATGTTTGCTGCTTTTCACTGTGTTGTGTCAAAATACTTTGAATGAAACGGGTCCCTAGGAATAGGATATTTCCTCGGACCCTCTGGTTACCTGAACACTAGAGGATGCTACAAGCAGAAATATGAGCTGTACAAGCTCTTTCAGGTGAAATGGATTAAATTTATTTTGCTGTGATGGATCATTGGTGTCTCAGACTCAAACCTGCTTTAGGGTTATGTTAGGGATTATCTTTGCATTCCATGTGTCACCCACACTAAGCAATACTACTTTGCTTTCTGTCTTTCCTTTAAATCATTATGCTTGCTGGTCTTTTTCTCACTAGTAAAGTTTCCTTTAATTATAACATTAAAACTTGATTTTTATATGATGTTATTCATTATTTAATGGTTTTAAATAATGATGACATAAGAAACATGTTACAAGAGAGACTAGAATGCTGAGCTCTAACAGCTACTCATAAAATAAACCTAGGGCTGGGTAGGATTGTGGAGTACTTGAGAGCTTAAATTGTGCAGCCTAAAGAGACTAAAGTAATCTGTCAGGGTCCTAGTCCCCATCAGGTCTGAGGGAGTGCTGTGGAGTTGACTAAGAAATTCTCATTCCTTAAGGCAAGGAAATGGATCCCTGTTACTATTCTGATCTGCGGAATCAAAATCTTACAACTCATTAGAGAGTTCTAAAGCAGGTATGTTTTATTCACCGGTGGGCGCCAGGGTGGATCGCTCCATAAAGGCCCTGCGCACCCACTCTTTTACAAAGGCATTATTTAAAGTACGCACACATACGTATTCATTAAGCTTAGGATGGGTTAAGCTAATTAGTTCCAAGAGATTTTAACATAAGTTCACTCCCATTCGCGCTTGTGTACTACCTCCTTTTGGTGTTTGTTAGCACCCTTGTAGACCGTTAGACAAAACAAGGTAAGCTTTTTACTTCAGACTGCAGGTGTTGCACATCAGTTCCTTCTTCTCTTGCTCCGGACTGCTCGCATACCAGGCACTGCAAGGCCTTTGCTGATAGTGTGGAATAGCTCGTTAGTTATTGTAAAAGTTTCCCATTTAACACAGACAAAACGATCTAAAGTTAAAGTTTCCCACCTAACACAGAGACAAAATGAAGCTAAGCTTATTTTCTAAAATCTAATTCTTAATACAGAAAATAAATGAATAAATCTAACTATATTTTATATGTTCACATATGAATTCCTACTGGAGTTCAAACACTTAGAAAATACAATGGAAATTTCCTTTATTTGAGAACTGGGCCAGAAAAATTCTTATACTCTGAAACAATGCAAGAAGTGAAGCTTGGCACAGAAAACATGCCCAAGTTAGAAATGGAAATGAAGGTTCTTAGCCTTGAAATAGTCTCTGGAGCTATAGCAAACCCAGAAATAGATACCTTTATTTTTATATCACTAACTAACTCATGCATCATGTTCCTCTTGATAATTGTTGTGGATTTTTGTAACTCCTGGTTCCTCTGACAGAAAAAGCTGAAAACCAGACGGGGCTGATGGATGCCATCCTCCAAATCACACAGTGTAATTCAGCAATAGGAGTTAAATAGTGATAGCCCATAAATATGTGATTTGTGTCAGTTGGAAAACAGTGATTCCACAATTCCCATCTTTGCTGGATAACACTTAAAAATTAACCCGTTTGTACTCTAGATTTTTTTTTTCTTTTAATATAAACATGGAGGAAAATAATATGAAAAGCTGGCAGGACAGATCACTGAATTTCACATAGCTGCATTTAATAAGGGTGAGGAAGAGACACTTTCAATCACTTATTGATTACTGTTGTTATCTCAATTCCATGAGTGTGGGATACAGCAGGATGAGTCCTGCTCCAAATTTTGATGGCTGTAAGGATCCTAAGTGGATTCTTCCACTGTCTAGCAGTATATATTTCAACTTCTTATGCTGACCTGGCTTGGAATTCTCCCAGAAATGTGCAGGATTTAATCTCCTTTTCACCACCCCACTCTTTTCCCTCAGCTCAAGAAAATTCTCACTTGTTTCCAATTTTAAGAAAGCTAAAATAAAAAACCAACAAAAAAGTGCAAATGAAGCACAGCTAGACATCTATGACAAAAATGTCTAGAAGAAAGTCTTCTGCAAACACTTCCTTTTGTGGATTAATTAGAAAAGGAGAGAATTTATTTCATGACTAATTGCTTACATTTGTCTAGTTTTTGATATAAGGGAGTTTCAGGATGAGGGAATTTGGATTTCATATGAGGGAGAGAAGAAAGAATATTAGAAATGCAGCTTGAAGTTCATGTCAACCAAACCCCTTATTGTTGAAGTATTGGAACTACCTTGTATGCACCAGGAGAGGGAGCCCAGCAAGTAGAGCCAAAGCTAACCTATCTGTCAACAACATGCAGAGGGCCACAGAGTTAAAAATTCTATTTTCTGTTTGTGTCAGTACATTTACAGCATGAAACAGGTAGAAAAAAATGTTGATTTTTGATGTTCTATATGAATTTATGTTAGCCTATCAGAAAGGATAATTTTGTTTCACATGCTGACTTCCTTAGAGACTTGAGACAACAGTTAATAAAAAGGTAATCTGTTTTAATGCTGCAGAGGCCTTCCAAGAGAAGTGCACTCTCTATGTGGGTTTGTAGACCTTCCCCTGGCACAATTGTGTTTCATTGTTTTGATCAAGCACCACTATACACGGTGCACATATGGCATGACTTTCTAACTGAAAATATGTCAGAGAGGACTAAAGGATCTGTGACTGGTGAGTTCATAAAGGTCAAATTTTTCTCATTAGAGAGGAGATAACTGTGTTCAAAACTCTTCATTATTTTACTGGAAAGGTTTGCTTGTTTCAAGTGCTTCTGGAGCTGTTCTTCTTATGACTAAGGGGTGTAAGTACACTTCTTGGTAGGAAAAGTAGCTTCTCCCCCTCCCCTACCACCCCAATCTGATGTGAAATCAACAACTTATCTGAACCAATATGGAAAATGCTAGTAAAACATTTAAAAGCTTTTAAATATTTCTATTTATTTAATTTAGTAAAAATTGGGAGTTTTATATGATCCAGCAGCATGACAGGTCTTACGCTCATAATGTATGATCCTAAAATGCTAGTAGACTTCTGTTGTAACTTCCAGAGAAATAAAATAAAAAGTGACCAGAGCCTGCACCAACGATCAAGTCTCTAAAAGCCTTGCTTTAAAGCTTCTTGCCTTTGAACCCGTGAGATGTATAGCTTCTGCTGGGTTCAGATACAGCCATAGGGGAAGCTTTTTGTTATAATATCAGCAGTGTGAGTAGATTACTGTTACAGATTAAGCCTTGTTATTTGGGCACGTGAAAAATGAGTGGCAATGATAGTAGAAATAAAAGTGCTGTTAAATCCTTCACATGATGCAGCATACTTAACATAAATTCTTTGAGGAGGTAATCTATTTGCAGTTTTTATGTGAATGTTTATTTAAAAGGCACTGGTATCCTTGTGCCTTATAGCTGTCAGTGTTGTATAGCTGTGTTTTGTGCTGGCTACATGCGTTAAGGGGACAGAAGAGTGTCACACAAATGTTTGTGTTAGACTACATTTGTTGTTAAATCTGTCAGCATCCAAGTGAAATTTTGTATGCAGGGAACAGTAGAATAACTGCAAACTAGATAGATCTATATTTTTTTAGATTCCTTTCAGACAAGTACTATTTTAAGGAATGTAATTTCTTTAGAGGCAGAGCAAACAAAAAAACCCCAACACTGGATGCTAATACAGGAAATTGAAAATGAGAAAGTGTGAAGGTCACTGTGTACAGTTTCCCATTATGCTTAAAATGGCTATTGAAAGGGTGTAGCTCTGTTCCAATTCAGGTCTAGTGGTTGTGTGATCCCTTGGTGAGGTTGGTCACTAAGTTGGTCCTAAGGAAAAATAATGTAGGGCGGGAAAAAACTGTGAAGTGATTTCCATCAGATCAATGAAATTATGTGATTCACTGAAGCCTAACTGCCCATTTATGAGACCAGGGCAAGGAAGGAAATGGGAGGCTGCGGATGGCAATATGTGCATGGAAGGATGTAGATATGGAAATGGACAGCTGTTTTAGCAATTGGCTTGCAACATGAAACTGCCTTCAGTGGAGGGAGTCTAAAGGAAATGAAGCTGTAGGATTTTGGGTTCTTTCACTCTGAATTCCAATAAAGTAGAAAAAATGGTTGGAGAAGATACAGGGACAATTTTTTTTTTTTTTTTTTTTTTATAAGAAAAGAATACATATGGAGAGCACTACAGGGAAAGATTTCTAGAAGATAAGACTTGAGTGGAAGAAGTAATAATTGGTCTGTAGGTCCTGTATTTACTCT
Organism: Antrostomus carolinensis; assembly: GCF_000700745.2. NCBI lineage: Eukaryota > Metazoa > Chordata > Aves > Caprimulgiformes > Caprimulgidae > Antrostomus > Antrostomus carolinensis. The sequence goes on along the minus strand of NW_010332817.1, from coordinate 10,733 downwards.
CTCTAGTTGACTGAGACATTCCCATTCACATAATGCAGCTGCAATTGTCCTGTTTCTACATGTAGAGCACAAGCATATTTGACCTTTAGATCTAAACCCAAAGAATTCCAAAGTTGTGGTTTTCTTTTATGCATGTGTGTGCCTTTCTTTAATGAAGAAGGCATCAGCTCTAGACTTTAAAAAAGAAAAGTCTATTTCTACTATTTCATGTCTCAAATGTGAATGTAAAGAATGCCTAACAAGGTATTCTTGATGCAAGTGTAAGCCTCAAAAATGGGAGTGCCTCAAGGCTCCTCGAGCAGCTAGCCCATGAGTCGTATTGCTGTGAAGGTGTAACTGTTAAAAAGCTCATGCCAAGAAAATGTTGGAAAGGCTAAGAAAAGAATCAATACCGTAGTCAGTCCAATCGAAGTAGTCCTTACAGTTTAGAATTCAACTTGTAATACTCAGAACCTCAGTATTTTGCAGGGTCAACAGGAGAAATCTTAATAAGATCTGTGCCATTGTCCCGTACCTTAACAGACCTTTGGCTTGATCTGCAGACAGGCAGATGATAGGGGGAGGGCAGAGCCCACTTTAGCTCTCTGTCTTATAGTTTTTCATTGCTACCCATCTGACTTTGACAACAGTAGGGTACTGCTGTGTCAATCTATAGCTCCTCACTTCCCTCTTTTTAGGGTAAATTCAAGTAGAAATACAGGGTCAAGGATATACCAGGTACAGAGAAAGGGATATCTTTGCAGTTTTAATGGTCTCTCGCATATCTGTGCAAGGATACAAAATAACATCACTAGATTACTGAGAGAGGATTTTACTACCTTATTTTGTAAATCCAAAGTACTCAAAAGTTCAGATAATCAAAGCGAATTTGATATGCTGTTGGCTATGTCTCAATGACTGTTCTCTTTGCCCATCTTTGACTTGAATTGTACTATACAGCCAAAGCAAATCATGTCACTCTTGACATTTTTAGGCAGAGATTACATTTGGATAGATGAGGAGAATTAGATAGTACTGAGGTTGATGTGGTATTGGAAGGCGCATCAAGAAGACAAAGGAGATATTTGTACCCAAATGAACTTAAATGAAAATGTAAAAAAATGCACGTTTTTTGGTGGGACTGGAATAGTAAATTGGTACTTCCCCTTTCTCCCCCTCCTTCTACATGCCTATTGCTAGGGCTTTAGGCAGTTGTGTCTATACTATGTTGTACAGATCCTATGCTAACTTCTCTAGTTCATGCACACTGGTTGCTCAATATAAGTTTCTTTGGTCTTCATGGACCCCATTGCACTGCTTTGAGGCTCAAGGATCAGGAAAATATGTGTCCTTTCCTGTCGTAACAGATGTCTTTATTTCCCCCTTTACTTCATTACGGTTTATATCACCACTTCTGGCCTAAGTATTTTGATGTCTGTCTGACAGTGAGTAAATCTTATTCCTGAAGAATGTCCTCTTGAATTTTCATGATATACAATAATTGAAAGTTGGTTTCCTTTGAAATGAAAATATTTGTCTCTTACAGTTGATGTTGTACGCATGTTGCTTTCTACTCTTGTCAAGCATGAGGGAAGAGAAGGAGATATGTGTTCTTCCTGGTTTTGTACAATATTTCAGAACATCTATTTTAGGACGAAGGAGGAAAAAAAAAGAGATTTCTTATTGCTGTCAAGGGCTATTGCTTATCTTCTGAACACAACATTAGTCGTTGTATACGCATAAATTATAATCATCATGTAAGTAACTGAGACAAGGCATTCTGAGTAACTTTGCAAAAAGCATGTTATTTTTTGTTTTGTTCGGGCAATTCTGATGTGTGCTTTTAGAAATAAGTGATGAAAAAGTAAAAGAGAATATAGAAGGAGAGCCCGGCCTTATTAATGTATCTCTAATGTCTATGGTATCCCTGATTACCCTTACTACATGTGGGAATACAGATGAATTAAGTGTGTCATCGTTAGGATTAATTCATTCCCTTGGGTCCACTTTGTGTCTTCCAATCTTTTCGCAAATGGTTTAGGGCCAGGATACTACCATTTTCAATACACATTGATTTGGAATTGGTATTTTGTTCAGTTTTACCTTTTAAGTGTTATCAAAGGCCAATTGATAATGAATAGGCTGAAATCAAGAAGTAACTATAGTCTTCCCATCTTTCAAAAATATATCTTCCTCCTTACTTATCTGTATAATTAATGCTTCAAGCTGACAATGACAGGAGTCAAAATAACTTGCTCTGACATTACTATACTCCTCCAACCATGTCTTAAATGGTGCTACTGTGTGTCTTGCTCAGTTAGGTTCCCTTGAAAGTTGGGGTAGTGTTCTTTTGAATGCCAAATCAATACCAATAACCTGTTGAGCTCTTGAGCTCATTCAGGCTATGACAAAATCTTTTTTTTTTTTTTTTTTTTTTTTTTTTTTTTTTCTTGGTGACTTGTTCCTAACAATCGATAGTTCTTAAAGGAGCTCTGGTCTGAGCTTGTAGAAATTTCCTGGATAGAAACTACTCATTATGTGTTGTATAGTGGTTAGACTTTCTGATGTAGCTCTGGATATTACAGTGCCTACAGAAAGTGATTGCATTTTAAGTTTAGCAGAGGAAGAGGTGATGGTTGTTCAAGTCACTTTAACACGGTGCACTTCCTACAGCAAAGCTGTATTTCCATTGATGAGAAAACTGTTATTTCTAGCTATGTGGAGTGTCAGTTAAATATGCTGGAAGAAAGGAAAAAAAATCAGTGAAGAAAATTTAATGGTATTCAAAAACTCAAAATAAGTAGGATCCTGTTGTTAATTAGAAAACAATTGGGATAATAAAACTTTAGCTCAGTATATATGATTGTATAAATAACTCATAACAAACCCTATTTACAAATATTTCCATAGTATTTCTACAGTTTCCACAGTGTCTGCAGGCAAATCTTTGTGAGGGTGAATAGAAATTGTAGGATTATTTTTGTAAAAATGCAAAAGTCTATTCACCATAGAGTTACTCCAGATTTATGCTACTGTAGCGCTACCATTTTCAAAGTACAGAAAGCTTAATATACTGTTTTATAGTAAGAACGGTCCTGGTTCTTTTGGCACCTCAGTAAGAAAGGCATGGTCATTCATGGATGTTTAACTGATTCACTGTGTAAACAATAAAAATAGTAGAAAATATGATTGCAATTGTATATCTCTTCTGATACTAGAAACCCTAGTGTATGCAGCATTGGACAAGACCCTTCACGTTGATCATGGCATGCTGCATGGATCTCATCTGTGGTGAGGTTCACCAGCCTCAGTGTTCTTTGCACCTTTAGACTATTCTTCCAAGTGAACAAAGCTATCAATATTTTACCTTTACAATACCAAACTTTCTCGTACACTGAAGATCAGTGAGAGCATTATGCTCTTACAGATCTCCATAGGAACAAGTTCTAACAAGGAATACACACAGGTGATATTGTTAAAGGCAGTGTATACTGATGTTACATTACAGGGTTATATAGCAGTCACTCATGCTAATGTACAGGTCTCCACAATCAAGGTCTGTGGTTAAATTTGTGCTTAGATTCTACCTGAAATCACTGTCTCCTTGTTACAGTGTTTTCTGTCATGGCCTTCTAGATATACTGATATTATAATGTGGAGAATAACAGACATGATACATTCACAAAAGTAAAAATTATCTAAGCAATGCATAACTCCTGAGTTTGGCCTCTGTGAAATGCGAAAGACTCTAGGTTTTGAATGGTAGAGTAATCAAGGTTTCAGAGGTAAATGGAAATTGAATAACATACAATATAATTTTGTCAACTGTAGGTTTTATCAAACTAATTTAATATCTCGATAAGATAGCTGACTTCTTAAACAAGGGCAATGCAATGAACCTAATCTGTCTAAATTTAAACAAAGTATTTGATATAGTTCCCCAAGGGAAATTATTATTAAGGAATGAGAAAATGAGGATTCATTAAAAAACTGTGAGGTGTATAAAAAACTTGCTAAAGTAGAAACTTCAGTGAATTATGTTGAAGGGAAAGTTACCAGACTGAAGAGAAGTTGCTAGTGCTGGTTCTCAAGGTTTGGTCTGGAGAGCAATCCTGTCTAATATTTCAATTAGTGACCTGGTTACATGAATGAAGTGGGTGTAATTATAACATTTGCGGCTGACACAAAGTCAGAAAGTATTATGAATTTTGTAGGAGAACTGAATTGTAATTTAGGAAGGATTAGATGGATTTAAGAGAATAATTCTTCCTGAATTATGATCCAGTCTTCCTCCAATACTTGTAATACTTTCTCATTTTGTCTTCCAGGAATTTTATATGACCTTGTAGATTTGACTAATGGAAACTGAATGAAGTGTAATTGTACAAAGTCAAACACATAGAGAATAATTACAATAACTTTTGCTATGAGGTGGAGCCTTATCATCTGAAGTTGGCTATTTCATAGGTTGTGATATGCTAGAGTTGGATGATGAGAGTATATGTCTGGTTACATGTACCATACTAGGGGCCTAGATTTAATGAACCAAACTTCCGTCTAATCCTATACATCTATATAGGTGAGAGACTGCCAATAAAAAACTGACTAAAGTCTGTTCTGTAATGGACAATGGTTACAAAAACGAAATCTCCATCTACTTTTTTTTTTTTTTTTTAGCAGGTCTGTAACTGGAGATGTTTAGTTCAAAGAGTACCTTATTCTGATTATACTAATTGGGAAGCACAAATAAGCTGCATCTCGGTTATGCTGACTGTAACATCATAAATTATTTTAGCTTTCCTTTCTGTGTCTGACATTATCAGAGTCTTTTGAAATATGTATCCATTTTTTTTGTACTTAACAGACAGTTAGTGGCTGAGAGGTTACCCTCACAATCATGAAGTTACGAGGAGATTTTTATTGGGGAATAAAAGTTTGTTTGCTTGTGTTTTGAAGAGGAAGATCCATGTCAATAGTTGCTGGCCTCAATAGGTGAGCTGACTTTGGTTTTGCTCATTAGGAAAAAAATGAAGCTAAATTAAGAGGTTGGTTTTGGTGTCTTATTTCTTGAGAATATTAGAGAGAAGACTGCTTTTAAAAAGTAAAATTTCCTTTCAGTAATGATTTCATGGTATCATTTGTGGCTGGTTGTTTTTTCTTAAACAAGTGACAGTGTGAAGGTTACATTACATTATTAGAAAAGCCTGTATACTGCTAAGAATGAATGTTGGCAAATACATCTCACATTTCCTTTCAGTCATGATAGGATGTTATGTTTGAGTGAGGGAGATATAATAATACGGAGGCTGGTTATTTTGAGGCAGACCCATCCCCACATGTATTGATGAGAACTTCACTGATTTTTGAATAAGGTTTTTCAGTCTTCCAGAACAAAAACTTTGGTAACTGGAAACCTATGTTTATCTAAGACACAGGAATACATGATCTCTTGTACTTAATCTAATTCTGATAGCTCATCAAAGGTATGAAATCTATTCATTTGACAGTACTTGAAATGATGTAGAATGAATTTTTAAAATGAAGCACACAGTGAATCAGTCACAGACTGATGGTTTCTCAGGTCACAGCATTCGTAATACTGCTTGGAATAGTTTAAAAACTGATATTGCTATGATGATTTTTTTGCCTGTCTGCTGTGTTTTCATAGGTGTCTAAGAGCCCATTAGTTATATCTCATTAAAAATTCTCAACTGATGTCTATAGTCCAGTATTTTGTATTGTGAAGTTTTTGTGCATACAGTAAAGCCACAGACATTGACCAACCTGTGTTCTAGAAAGGACTGAGTCTAGAAAAGGTCCAATTGCAATGAAATCGACCAGTAAATTGTCTACCTAACAAACAGCAGCATATACTATCAAATTATTTTGACAGTACACAGTATAGAGCTAGGAAACCATTATCTATATAATTCTCACAAAATTCTCACTGAATTCCAAGTTTACTGCCAAACATTAAAAGTAAATGACAAAGAGAGCTGGTAAAGCTAGAAAGTTAAACACCAAGGAATTAGAAAATGCCACACCTAAATGAAATGTTGCCTTCCTGAATTTCATTCTGTGCTCCAAATAATGGCACTCAAAAGATCCTCAAAAAGAATTCTTACAAGCAGATAAAAATACTGTAAATTTTCCAGAACGTGTTCATAGAAATGGTAAGACCATGTTTTATTTGATCTTCAAAAAAAAACCAACCTCCCAAAACTCAAAGAAAATTTCAGACACAAAAAACTTCACTCTGCATGCTTAACCTTTCAGAACACAATGGAAGTTGGAATATGATAATGAAAAGGACTAAGTAATCTCTGACAAAGTGATCTCAAATGTCTATAATGGTATAGTACAGACCATCACCACTGCTGTAAGCATTGTATTGGGCATTACTATAAATGCTAACTGATTATACAAAGGTTTTTATAAGGTTCTAAATTAGACCATTATCTGAATGTGCATATTAAGGAGTAGATATTTGACAGGGTATATTGCATTTCTACATCATGAATTTTTATCCATTGCATCTTCATACACTATATTAACAAATGTGATGTTTCTCCAAGCTTTTTGCAATACTTAGTCAGATTATAGTCTGGTAAATCATTCACACAAGCTATTCCACTGACCTGAACAGAGCTCTTTCACTGAGAAACTGCTCATGAGGGTCAAAATATAGTTTGTAAATTACAGGGATTTTGGTATTGCTAGTGTAGTTAATTAAGATTAGATATGCAAGTTTTAATAGTGAGCATAACTGGAATTATGCAGTAGTGAAGTACATTTTGAATTTGTGTTTAATCTCTCTTCATCAGAAGAATAGAGAAAGTAGGGTTGTGTATTGATTGTAGAAATTATTATGGAATATTAGTGGTTCTGAACAATTGTGTTAGACAACAGCCAAGGAATTTCTGAGACTTTGAGAAACTGAAACATAGCTTCAGCTATGTTTGTTTGTTCTAGGCTTCTGTTATTTTGAAAAAGTGACTCTAAATTTAAGCTTCCCTTAGTTAATGGGGGCTACAACTCAGGACACCTTTAAGATGACAGTCAATCAGCCTGAATAAATAAGTAAAATAAAATTAATTAAATGGGGGGTGTGGGGGAGAATATCTGCAATTCTGAAGTTCATTATGCCTCAAAACCACTGAACTGTGTGGGTGCGAGTGCCAGCATTGCCTGTCTGTGTTAGCAGTTGCACTGGTTCAGCTGGTAGCTGTGATACAGGCGACAAAATGCACCGTGACTTGTCCAGGGATAGCCCAGTCAGAGGGGGAACAGGTTTCTGAAGGTCAGGCTGCCTCAGAGAAAACCTGGCACTAGAAACAAGCCCCCTCCTGCTTTGTCAGAATTCTGCTCCCTGCTGCAGATGCTGAGGGAGTCTCAGGCTTAGTGACCGTCAAACTCTTTGTGCAAATGCCGTAACATTTTTTTTTCCCCATTTACTCTGAAGAGATGGAAGCAGGAGTACCAAAACTTCTCAGCCTATTTTGTGCCTGGCAAGGGAAATTTGTGGGCCTCTTCTCAACATTCGTCTGTCTCTGAGTGCTGAACTTGTTTAGATCACAGGACTTAAAATTTTAAGTGGCACGCTCTCCATACTCAAGAGAAATCAATTGGATTTTAATCTCCAGTTGTGTTCCACACATTAAAACCACTTATAGTTTGGATCTGAAAGATATATTACTGTATTTCTATTTTCTAACCTATTATTCTATGTTCCTTTAGTCCTTTAGTTTTGTATTCTATTTCTATGCTCTGTTTCTTTATCTCTCTAGGAGATAAAAATACTATGTTATTGAATTAATATATCAAAATATGGGAACATTTAGGAATATATAACTCATTTTACCTGACTTATTATTTAATTCCTTCTGGATCATAAATAATATCAATACAGAGATCTGATCAGAGTTTGGGGCTAAAATCAATTCAACCTACTTATCTTCTGAGTGTAGCTAATACAATCTAATATGCTATTAAAGTGAAAAAGGTATTCTGTAGGAATGAGGCTTTGTATTTAGAATGTGAAGGTAGGTGCATGATCTACAGAGGTAGCTCTCTCCTTTTTGAGACAATCTCATATATTGCCAAGTTAAAATCTTGGCAGTAACAATTTGCACTATAAACAGTTTTCCTCCATTAAGTACCTGCTACCTCATATTCTTTAGTCAATGGCAATGTCAGCCTGATTTTTATATAGAATATTTTTATATAGAACAGGGTACTCTTGGTGCTGAATTCCTCCACTCTTTGAGTTTATCCACCGTACAGCCATTCTTGCAGGCTCTCCGCACACTGTACTTCCCCTCTCAAATTCAAGAGTTTTGAAACAAGACAGAATTTGGAGAGTCTACAGTCCCAATGACTTCTTATATTTAAGTATTCCTAAAGCTGTAGCACACTAGAATAAGCAGTAGTGAGTGTTGAAGAGGAATCTTTGTTTCAGTTCTGAATATGAAAATAGAGTATTTCCTTTGTTATTATTAAATTCAACCTCCTTACTGAATATTTCAGATCTCAGTATTGGCAATGAAATGGTTAACTATTTTTTTTACATGAGATGCAAAGCATTTAAACATGCCATTCTGGAAAGATGATTAGTAGGTATGGCCATTGTTTCAAACTGCTTAAGCAGTTTGAAACAGTCAGCACACTTTATGCAGGTAGGCTTAGAGCCAAAGTGAGAACTTTGATATTGGAAATTCAGAAAGAAAACCTAGAAGGATTTAATTTATGTCCATACCATTGTTTTGTACCAGGAGTTGATGGTTTGTACAGAATCCAAGTGCCTTTTTTACCAGGATCGTAAAAGTATCATGTAGAATACTATATGCAGAAAAAGAGAGTAGTATATATAAAGTCTTACATCCCTTAAGGTACTGGGAACCTCAAATTGTGTGAGATCAGATGGGCTTCCAGCCAGGGTGCAGCACACCAGGCAGATCGCTTCTATGGCAAATTTGCTCATCAGTTTGCTTTTTGAGATCTTACCAGGACCTTCTTAAAGGAAAACAATTCTATTAATTATTTCTACTGTCAAACAAAAAGGATGTTCATATGAGAACTTGTCGTGGCACTTTTTAGATAAAGGCAAGGGCACACAGATGGTGCAGTCACTGGTACTGACTGGGAGCTGCCTACAGCCTCCTCTGTTACAGTTAGCTGGCTAAGCTTCTGCAGCCAAGGTGTGTGTCCTGCACAGCACAAACTGGAGGGTCAAGCTATACATGCAGCACAGCACAGCATGCATGTCCCGCTTTGGGTTAAACTGTTAAGTGGATCACTAACTCCTTGATTTACAATGGCCTTCTGGTTAGGATCACTGCAGTGATGAATTCTGATTTCCACAGGTCACATCTGTCTAGCTGGAGGGACCAATCCATTTCCTTCAGACTTTTATATAAGAGTTTTTTCTTCAAATTAGGATTAGGTATCTGCTCTCATATTGGACAGTGACTTAAGTACCTTTTCCAAATTTATTTCAGGAGAAACATATACTATTGGGCATTGTTTAAGTGTCTTCTAAATTTTAGAACATTTAAATATCACTGTTCTTTGAATATTTATATACCTTCCCTTTTCTAAAAAGGCAGATATAGCCAAGGGAAAATACATTACCTGATTCCAGAACTGGTAGTTACTAGTCCCTTTAGGAACAGAACAGAGTATGGATCTCTTTGCTTATATATTAATGTATTTTATGGAAATATACTATAATTGATAAATACTACATTAGTGCTGACAATGTAATTCATACCTTGGCCATTCTAGCTAGCCTTGAAGAAACAGTGCTTCTGTTACTTTTTTACCATGCAATAGGCCCACTGTATCACTGTATGCAGTAAAGAGATGATGACACCCATCTCAATAGATGCCTGTAAGACTTGTGCTTGATGGAACTGCTCTTGAAGGCAAGAGGAGCCTCACCTTGACTGACTGCAGCTGAAGTAGGATGAGACTCTGTATTTGGTTGATGTGTTTATAGGAGCTCCATTCCCATAGCATCTAATAATAGTAATAAGTTTTATGGATTTGTCCCCAGGACAGTCTTGTGAGCTGCCTAAATTTAATTAGACTTCATAACTGGGGTTAATCAAGTCAGTTAATCATCGATGTGTTGAAGTAGAGGAGAACTGGCCTGTCTAATTACCAGAGCCAAATAATGGTGCAGTAGGAAGGAGCACCAAAAGGAAATATTCTTTCCTTAGGTTTTGGCAGCTGCTGTTGTGGTTTAAGTCAGGAATAGGATTGCTGGACTGTGACTTGTTTAATCTTCTAAAGTTAAAAATACAATTTTGCATGATTATATATTGACTGTGTTAAGCCAGTTGAGCTATTTATTTATTTTAAATTGACCTTTTTGGAGATTATTTAGGGCTTCATCTTCTGAACAATGCATTACTTTTTCAAGTCCTCCTCTTCAGTTGCTAATGTGAGGATACTTGCAACTCAAATAGTTTGAAATGTTTACTGGAGACACCATGGACTTGCACATCCATGTTGTATTGTGTATGCCTTCAAGACGATTTTAAAATAAGCTTCTGTATTTCTACATTGAAATTGTGAGGATGGTGTCCTACTTTTTCAATCATCTATCTCTGGTAGAATTTTTTTTTTTTATTATTTTTTTTTTTTAGGAGTATGGGTCATTCCAGAACTTCTGTGTGAGAATAAAGAGTTTGTCCCATGAAGCCTGGAAAATCTAATAAGATCCAACAGTCCTGGCTCACTGGAGAGGTCCC